>NC_056745.1:1529078073-1529378073 GCF_019279795.1 Protopterus annectens | reverse complement strand
GGGAACACAGGTCAACAACAATCTGAACTTTGATCATCAGTTCTCCACAGTGGTAAGGAAATCCTCCCACACTGCGCATCTATTAAGTAAATACATCGCATCTAGGTCTTAGGATATTATAACCCCACTTTACTCACCCTTAATCAGACCATTAATAAAGCACAATGCTCCCTTCTGCATGTATCTCACCAGACACCTGCAGCAAATGAAGACACCACAGAGGCTTCTCATTAAGAAGATACAGGGTGTCCAAACCATGACCTATGTGGATAGACTGAAAATCCTGTTACTGTACTCTGTATTATATAGGTTACTGAGTGGCAACTTGTGCCTGGCCTACAAGCAGTCTCTGACCCCAACCTGATAGAAATGCTGCACATCTGTAAGTCAAATGGCACTAGAGTCACTCGCTCTAGGGATCTCAACCTTGCCAGTGACATTAACAGAACATGCTGGAGAGACAGGTGTATTTCCCAGAGATTGCCACTGCACTGGAATAAACTTCCAATTCATGTGAAGCAGACCACCTCATTGACCCTATTCAAGTGCAAGCTGGACAAATGTATGGATGACAGACAAATTCACCCCAGGGGGGGGGGCACCCATGTCCTTCATGGGTAGGGGTAGTCAGTACTGATCTGTAAAGTATATCCATCTAACCAAGGACCATTGAGTCAATTTGGGACTAACATGGCTAGGGTTATAAAGGCTCTAGCACCACTAGTCTAGTAACCTCCTACGAACCTGTTTTACCTTCAAAATGGAAAGCTAACTGAGGCTTAATTAGTATAACCTAATAAGATTTTAGTGAATTCTTGTATAGCCAATAAGATACATCTACAACTTACCAACTTGCCTTTAGCCTCCAGCAACAGTTCTCCATTGTAATAACCCAACCACCCTCCTCATTAGGCTTCCCAGAGGTCAGCACACATCAGAAGAAGCTCAGAGTGCAAGATGGTGATGATGCTCATTTGGTAGCATTTGAGAGGTATTTAGCTAGAGAAAGCTGTCCCCCAGCTGAGTTAGCCATGGCATTGCCATTTTTAATTGAAGACCAACAAAAGGTATACATGGACCTTAAGGAAGCTAACGCACATGCCTACCACACAATGAAACAAGAAATTATTGGATAGTCATATGGCCTTCACTTGGAGCTCATTTACTTAAGTTTAGGAATTTCTTATAGCTGGGTATATAACACATCTTTACTGGTAAGGTCACAAATGTCTGATTTCATTCATATTTTGGAACACAGGATAGATACTTATATGAATAATGCAAGTACATTTCTAGAAATCGTGTCAATGATTAAAATGTTATTCTTTTGTAACTTAAGTAAATTGGTATTCCAGAGCAACCTTAGTTCCTCTGAAGAATTACTTGCTTTAGTAGGCCTGTTGTTAATTAAAAATGCAAGCCCTAAGTCAGAATTCCAGGTACCAAGAGCAATTAATAAGTTATTACTAAATTATGTTTTTTAACCTACAAAGAGGAATAACATTAACATTGGAGATGGCTTGTTTTGAATTGTGAAGGAAAGGCACATAATGATGTAGTGCAAAGTTAGTGGCAATTCTGTACCAATGCTGGCCCATGAATTATAACTAAAGGAATTACTATTATGAACCTATAGATCATGATAATCCTGAGCATTTAACTACTAGAATAGTTTGCTTCATGCCATGTGCTATTACTAAACTTGATAAATATAACATGCTAGAAGGAAAATAATTGAAGAGGTTATTGAACTCAAGAAGCATGATTTTATTAGAGTTCGATAGATTTTCTAGCAAAAACAGCTTATAACAAAAAAAAAGAGGTAATGTATGTATATGCTGACAAAAATAAATATCACACAAGCAAAAATACAACCCCTTCTTGCCAAAGTGTTAGATCTGCAACTCTAGTGTCTAATTATCACAAGAAGTAATAACTGGCCAAGCTTCCCAGTTTAAGGTGCTGTGGTATATATGGAAGAAAAATTCAGACATATACATTGTTAGGGATACATACCTCCAAGAAAGAAAAGATGCCAGAAGACAAAAAATAACCTATGATTTGGCTTTAGGTAGGTTAGGCAAATCTGATACCGAGTCTTGCCAAAAGACACCAGTTGGTAAAATATTAAAAGAAATCAGTATTGAGACTGTTAAGGAAAGCCCCATGGTTACAAATGCCCTATTGGAAGTAAGTGAAGAAACTAAGGAAGAGACATGTATATCATATTGATGAAAATGAGAAAGGAGAACCACACTGGAATCTTATGTTTTTTTTCTTGCCATACAAAACAAGAGGGCCTGTCAGAAACAGAAGCTTTACTGTAAGGCTAAAGAAACCAAATAACTACTGATGAATCATCATCTTCATCATCTTCTTTTGGCTGTTGCCGTTAGGGGTCGCCACAGAGGATCATCTGTTTCCATTTCTTCCTGTCCTCTGCATCATGCTCTTTCACACCAACCTGCATGTCCTCTCTCACCACATCCATAAACTTTATCTTAGGCCTTCCTCTTTTCCTCTTACCTAGCAGCTCCATCCTTAGCATCCTTTTCCCAATATACCCAGCATCCCTCCTCAGCACATGTCCAAACCAATGCAATCTCACCTCTCCTGCTTTGTCTCCCAACTGTCCAACCTGAGCTGACCCTCTAATATCCTGATTCCTAATCCTATCCATCCTAGTCACACCCAATGAAAATCTTAACATCTTTAACTCTGCCTCATCCAGCTCTGACTCCTGCCTTTTCATCAATGCTACAGTCTCCAACCCATATAACATAGCTGGTCTCACTACCCTCTTGTAGACCTTGAAGGAAAATTACAGGTGGCCCAGAGGAAGAAAATTATATTTCTGAGTTATCACTTATAGAGTGTGGAGTAGATGAAGTAGAAAAGTCTGTATCTGTATTTAAAGGGGAAGTAGTTGGAACCCTCCATTGTGCATTGGCCAATCAGAATACTGATGAAAATAATGCTGACTCTACTGACCATTGGATATGCCATATCAACTTCAATAAGGTTCAGTGGAAAGACAATGCATTAAGCAGATAATATAACAAGAGTAGAAGGGGAATGAGAGGAACAGAACTGCCCTTCTTCACCCAAATATAACTTAAGAAATGATTTGTGCTACAGGCTAACCAAGGAAGCAGAAGATATACTGAGCCATGTGTTAGATCAAAAGCATTTTAGAACAATTGTAATGAAGGCACCATATAGTTACATTTGGGTGATTATTTAAAAATGGATGAGAAAAAATCTAGGATTATGGATAGATGTCACTGTCCCAATCTTATGATGGTCATAGAAAATTTCTGTGCAGCTTGCCAGGAATTTGAATGGGGACCACCCAAACCAGGATTTAAAAACCCTTTTATGCCCTTATCTATCATGCAAGTTCCACATGAGAGGATAGCAATGGACATTGTTGGTCTGTTTGTAAAATCAAGTAAGCAGCATCAGTTCATCCTGGTAGTCACTGATTATTCAACAAAATTTCTTGTGACAGTAACCACACAAAAGTTATCACAAAGCCTATAGCAAAGAAACTAAAACTGTTCTTTTTCAGAGATGGAATTACCCAAGAAATTCTTACTGAAAAAACGATGCTCAGTGTCTTACAGTAATTTACAAACTCTGATGACTTTTTAAAGTGAAGCAGTTAAGGACATCTGTACACCAGCCTCAAACAGCAGCGCTAGTTCAGCACTTAAAAATTTTCAAAGTCAATACTTTGAAAGGCTTTAGAGTCCATAATCTTCACTTTTTACAGTAAGGGAGGTTCCCAAACTTATCTGGCTCACACTATTTGAATTGTTACATTGCAAACATCACTGAGACTTGCTGAGTGTAGCAAAAAAAATAAAAAAAATACACGAGAGTAGGAAAACACACCATTTAAATGTATGAGATAGTATCTTACAGACATGCAATGTTGGCTAAAATGCATAATGCTTATAAAGAAGACATGGAAGGACACTGGCAGTACAACAGAGATCATTGTCCCAGAAAACACAAACCTGAGGAAAAAAGTAGTTATGTTAGCATCTAGTACTGAATACATGATTCTTTCAAACTGGCAAGAACCATTTGAAATTGTAAAAAAAATCAAATAATGCACATTATATGATGTGAAAAATGGTAAAAGTTAAGATAGAAGAGTTATATCACATTAAATATCTGAAACATTGGAAATAAACTGAAATTTCTGTAGCAAGTATATTTTAGAAGAAGTTAAGGCTTCCTTAGCATATGTCAAAGCAGATGAGACTATCAACATCTGTGCAATAAGAAATAAAGTTGATGGAAGTTTTTTGTTTTAAAGTTTGCTGAATTTGGGATGTTTTCATTAGCCATGTGGCAGTATGAGTTGATGTGTGTGTGTGTGTGTGTGTGTGTGTATGTGTGTGTGTGTGTGTGTGTGTGTGTGTGTGTGTGTGTGTGTGTGTGTGTGTGTGTGTGTGTGTGTGTGTGTGTGTGTGTGTGTGTGTGTGTGTTTCGGTATACATATGCAAGCTTGCAGATGATAAGTATGTTTATAAATAAGGAGGAAGCCATGGCTAGGCACAGTGGCTTTGTATTGTCTAAGAAATAAAGCAGGTGTATACAAATATCGATAGGATATTTACATATATTTTGAAGTACCTTACTAGTTTCTGTTTCTAGTGGTTAGCATATGCAGGGGTGAAATCATACATGGGGTTTGCTATCTTTTTTTTTTTTTTTTTTTTTTTTAATTGATTTTTCAATAACAATCATTTGAACAACAAATTATGATAAAACTATGTACAAACTTTACAAAGGCCTCAAGAAGTGTATAAGGAAAAAAAAGAAGAAAAATAAAGGGAACAAGTTATATAAACTGTAAAGTAGGGTACAATATTCATTCATTCATACTTTCAACATGATTAATTAGATGAAGACATATCTGAATTCAATGACTGAATAAGATCTAGAACTTGTGTCCAAGGGTTGTTAGTCCATTTTCTTGGGTATATTCTTGATTCTTTAACTTTTATTTCCATTGATGCTACTTCAACCAAAAGAGTCATGAAGTCTTGTAAGGTTGGAATGACGGATGACTTCCATCTTTTTGTAATACATTTTTTGGCTACTGCTAGAATTGTCCAAAGAAGATACTTATTTTTGTTATTCAATATAATAGATTAATTTACATTCAGAAGAATTAAAGGTTTTGATAATATAAAAGAATCAGTAAAGATGGCTTGGAGAAACTTTTCAATATCATTCCAAAATTTCTTAATGTGAGAACAATCATCAAAGATGTGAGACCAATCGGCCTTACATTCTAGAGAGCATCTCCAACATATAACCTGTTCAGAGGATTTAAGTTTAGCAATTTTATTAGGAGTGTAAAAACCTCTATGCAAAAATTTCCAGGAAAAAATCTTCCATATTTGTAAATTAGAGGTTAATTTAAGAGAGTGTAAACTGTTTGATTTATTCATAGGAGATAGGGTCAATGTACAATCTCTAGTAACAAAATCCCAAAATGTCTGATTAGGAGTAGTTTTATAAGTAATAACAATTTTATAAATTTTTGAGATTACATTTTTCCAATTGAATTCACCATGCAGTGTTTCATGCATAAGAATTATACATTTGGGTGATGAGCTATAGGGAGAACTCTGTATTGTTCTGCACAAATCTTGAGTGAATGGAAGTAGACCATTGACAACTAGCCATTCTGATGATGTAGATCATACTCTTTGATCAAATTTTGTGCATCTAGTGCAACTAGATTCTTTGTGCAATGATACCAGCATGTATTTTTTTTTTCTTTCCCAGCAGATGAGTGTATCTACGCTAATATTATTGAAAAAGTTTTTTGTAGTTTTAAAGGGGAATAGAAGCTGGAGCCATAGTTTAATTTCAATATTGTTATTTACAAAACTTCAAAAGGTCTTATAGATATGATGTAAATAATCTAGATTAGTGAATTTAATAGTATTATATTGTATATTGATACAGAGTACATACCAAAGTTTGTTAGTTAATTTGGTTTATTGTAATTTTTTTATTCGTTTATTTTCATTTAAGATAATATTTGTATGTAATGATTTCCAAACTGAATAATATTTGGGGTCTATCCAATTTAATATTGTTTTGAGGTTAGAGGCTTTAATGTAGGATTTAAAATCTGGTAAATCTATTCCTGCAATTCCCCATAGTCTAATATGATTAGTTAGAGCTATCCTATGCTTTTTAGGGTACTATAACAATTTTAATAGGTTTTGTTTATTTCTTTTAAAATATTTTACTAGGTAATATAGCGATAGAAAGAGCTATGCAATTTATTTTTGGCAATAAGATTATTTTAATTAAGTGTAATCTATCTTCAGATTTTAGATGTAATTTATTCCATTTCTCTGTGAAAATTTTTAATGTGTTTATAGTGTTTTCATAGTTTGTGTTTAAAGTTAGGTCAATATTTTCACATAGGTCAAACCCTAGGTACTTCAGTGAGGAAATCTGCTTCCTAATTATTTAATTAGTAGTCAAATTAGCATTATCATTAAGATTTTTTTTATTTAGAAGCATATGGTTAGATTTAGAACTACTGCTTTATAGGCCAGAAATATAGTACATTTTTTGACTAGTAAATCAAATTCCTCTAAGGACTCTTCAGAGTTTATTAAAGTAAGTAAGATATCATCTGCAAATAACATTATTTTGGAATTAAAATTATTATTTATATTTAGGCCTATAATTTTAGGATCAGATTGAATTGCTAAAGAAAGGGTTTCTATTGCTAAAGCGAATAAAATCGGAGACATTGGGCATCCCTGTTTGGTACCTTTAGTAATTTTGATAGGTTCTGACATAAATGGACCTAATTTTACATATGTTAAATTGTTATAATAAACATTTTTATAAAAGTAACACATTGAGTAGGGAATTTGTTTGATTCAAGAATTTTAAAAAGATATTTCCAGTTTAATAAATCAAAGGCCTTCTCAATATCAAGAGTGATTATAAGAGCCTCTTGATTATCCCTATTTAAGATATCTATGGTAGTTATAATGCTTTGAATATTATCTTGAGTATGTCTATTATAAATAAATCCCGTTTGATCGTCTGACATGAAATGGGTTAATGATTTCTTAAATCTGCTAACTAGAATATACATTAATAATTTATAGTCATTATTAATCAGAGAAATTGGCCTATATGATTTACATATATGAGAATCCTTATTTTGTTTTAGTATGAGAGTAATTAATGAGTATTTCCACGAGGGTGGAATTATAGCTTGTAAACAAGATTCATTCAGGGCTTTGTGTAAGAGTGATATAGTGGAGTATGGTAAAAGCTTATATATTTCATAATTAATACCATCTATGCCCTGTGATTTATTGTTTTTGCTTTCTTTAATTTTTTCATTAATTTCCTTTAGAGCGATTTGTTTCTGAATCTCATTAATCAAACTGCCTAGTAGACTTTTAAATTCTAAGAAGTCTAGACTGTGGTCTGTGAATTCATGTTGAGAGTCATTGTTTTTGTATTGTTCCGAAAAGTGATACTTAAAGCCATCTAAGATATCACTAATTTCAGAAAATTTTACAATATTGTTTTCAATGGAGTTTCTTTTCACTTTCAGTGTTAGATTACGCATATATTTTGGAGATACAGAGAAAGAATTTAGTTTTAATTTTTCTAGGGTCAAATTGGTTTTATGAGTTAAAATGTCATTATATTTCTTGTTTAAGGATTCAATTTCCTTTTTCTTGTGTGAAGTGATTTTAGTATTATCTTCATTAATTAATACAATTTCTTTTTGTATATTAGATAGTTCAGACTCCCATTCCTTCATTTTATTATTAAACCATGCAATAATTTTGCCATATAGATAAGCTTTCAACGAATCCCAAAGAATTATTACATTTACTTCACTGGTTAGATTTGTATCTAAGAAAAATTCTATCTCTGTATCAAGCCAAGGTTTGAACTGTTTCAATTTAGTAATATAAGCTGGTATTCTTTTAGTGAGAGACAGTTTTTTAAAATCTGTTTGAAGATTAAAAATAAGTGCATTGTGATCAGACATAGGGCACGGGACTATTGTAAAGTGTGATATTTTTGTTTTTAGGTCTTGGGATATAAATATTTTATCAATTCTGGTTTGAGTCCTGTATCTAAAATCACAGTGGGAAAATTCTAATGAATTATCATTTCTGAGATAAAATAAATCATATAGCTGTAAGTTATCTGCCCATTTTTTGAGAGTTTTCCCTATAGGTGTGATATGAAAAGGTCTCTTGCTAGTAATTACTGAGTCATTTAGTAAACAGTTGAAATCACCCCCTAAAATTAGGCTATCCTTAGAATTGTTAGTGATGAGTTCTAAGTGTTTTTGTTTTATTGTTGCTACCCCATTTCCCAGGAACCAATAGGCATTGACCAGTGTCCAAATTCTTTTTCTAAATTTTATTATTGTTATTGTCAGATGTCCTTCTTTATCTTCATAATTATATAAGATTTGAGGGGAGATAATGCTTTTCTTCCATAATGTTAGAACATCTCTGTTTTTTTTAGTGTATGAGCAGTTGGATAACCTTAGGTATTCATTTGGGTTCCAGCTAAAGCTATAATTTATTTTGAAATGGGTTTCTTGTAAAAATATTACTTGTGCTTTATTTAATTTCAAGTATTTTAATAGTTTGAGTCTTTTCCCTGGACTATTTAAAGCATTAACGTTTAAGGAAAGAAAAGTCAAGTCCATTTTTTTTGTTTATAGGTTTAGAGTGTTAGTAAAATGTGATAGCAAACAATTGTCATATTTAAAACTTGCGTACCCTTCTCGGAAAGATTATATTTTGATGACAAGGTGTTGATTCCCAATATAAAATATAATTTAATAACAGTCTGAGGCCAAAAAAAAGAAAAAAAAAACATTTAAAACTAAACTTTCGATAAACAGTAAATCCATTAACTGACATGGAATGTAGAACATTCCTAATCTGACAGAATAAAAATATCCAGTCAGATTAACCATCACTTCCAAAATTTTGAAAAAAGTTTGCCCAACTTGAGGCTCCAGAGCATGTGTTATATGAAAGTCTATATATTAATTGGTATGAGAGAACAACAATATATTAGTATAATATACAGTTTGATTATAAACAGTGCAACTAAATTTCACTAATAAACCTTTGTTCATTTGAAGTATTTTCACTTCTATATGAATAATTATCAAATCAGAGAAATAATATTTTGATAATGATCATGTAAAAGTAGAATTATCTATTAAAGGGCTCAAAGAGCATCTGATTACATAAATAATTCCAGTAATTTAAAGATGGGTAAACAATAACAGTGTTAACCAGAATGAATCAGTAAATTAGTAGATCAGCACTAAAGTATTTATAGTAGAAGATATTATCTGTAATTAATTACAAAAGCATTTCCACTACTATGAAGTATTTTATGATTGATACTCCCCTATATAGTAATTTCACATATTTCCCTACTGCTACCAGCTAGTAACAGTATTACAATAGCATAATCATGAGCAAGGACATGTGAAATTAAACTGTACATTTACAAATGGTGATGGTTATGGGAGGAGATACTGCTCAAGCAATTCCTATCTATCTCAAACTCAATAAGTTTAGATAACCATGGAAAGACTCCAACATTAATTAATAAATATCAATTTGCTTTCTAACAGATTATGTATAGGTAAATATCTTGTTAGGCAGAGAGAAATCTGTACTTCCATAAAGTTTAAATATCACATCTTCTATTTCAGCAAGTTTCTCTACTGTCTAGAGTATATATATATATATATATATATATATATATATATATATATATATATATATATATATTTATACATATACTCCTTTCCCCTTTATTTATTCCCTCTTTCTATTTCCCTTCAACTTCCTTTTTAGCATTTGTCATTATATTTCTAAAGCATTAAGTTGAACATTTGAACCCTGCACAATGAATCTCCGTTACTACATATATGATCTTCACTCTTTCACCAAAGTCAGAGCTAGTGATCTAATTAGTTACAATATTCCTGTGGCTATACATAAACTTTTATTCTCAACATCGTAGTTACTGTCTTTTATATATACGCATATATATATATATATATATATATATATATATATATATATATATATATATATATATATATATATATATATATATATATATATATATATATATATATAATATATATATATATGTACATATTCATATGTACCCCTACACACACAAGTACACACATATGTCTACATATCATTACACACATATATGTTGATTTGCATTCCCTGTAATTTTCTTTTGCCAATAACAAAGACAGGCAGTGTATTTGAGATGGGATTAAAGGAAAACTCATCGTCTTAATGTGTTGTTCAATTATTTATTGCTGTATTAACAGTCATTCTCTTATAACATGTACTGATGAGTATATTAGAGTCTATTATTATGAACTTTGTTGTGTGTAAATAATGTCAGACTTATTTTCATTTAACTCCAGCTTCAATAAATGTTCAAAGAGTTCTAGAATCCACTCGTCTAGCTAAATATCTATCCACCACTCTTTTTCACCACTATTGTGTATGAGAACAAGGTGTCATTCCAACACTGGTAATCTTCTAGGACTCTAATATTTTGAAATTAGCGTAACTAATTTATATTCCAAACTGCAGGGTGGCAATTATTTGTAACAGCACTAAGGATAGTAAAATAGAAAAATTATTAATAACTTAGGTATGTGTGCCACTTGAGCCAGTCTCTATAACAGCTATATTGCACATCTCCCCAATAACAACACTGTAAGATACTGCAAGGCCGCACCAGATGGAGCAGACATCCCAAATCAAATCTGAAAGAACCTGAGCCCAAATGTGAAATGATGGTGCTAGGAAGTAGTTTTATACACTCCCTATGGTGGTACTTAGTATTTAACTCACTGGGTAAACTTTAACAGGAACAGTTTAGATGTATTTAGAGCCAATTGCAACTATTTATGTTATATTCTAATAATTTGCCACCAGTTTATTTCTTCAATTAGGAACATGTAAAAGCTAGCGATACCATGTGCTATAGTATTCCTTACTGATGTCATGCTACTCAAAAGAATAGCACTTTACTAGAAATCTACTTGAGTGGATGAAACCTTTCTAGAAAATCCACAAAGGTAATTATGAAGTTTTTGTTTATTTCTAAGCTATATTTGCCATTAGTGATCAATGTTTATAAGCGGTGACAATTGCAATCGATCAGCTGTTCAACAGCAAGTTCTTTTTCTCTTTCCTTCCTACTATTTATAGAATACTTTCGTTTAATTGTATGCAGATGCTTGTGTATAAAACAGGGTAGTGATGTGTTTATCTATTAGTATTATGTTATGAAAAGTCAATTTATTTATTTTTTTGACCTGCTAAATTCCCAAAACACTCGATGGGTATTGAAATGCAATGATGATGTCATTGTAATTTACATAATCCCATCTTGGTTGCTATAGCGATCAGTTACTAGCAGACTTTATTTTTATTTAGAACAAATTGGTATTTCTGCTAATTATTAATATTTAATCAAATGTCTTGTGTACTTTATATTCCAGACAACTTTCAAGCTGCTGAAGCAACAACACAGGCAAAGGAGATCTCAGTTACACATCAGCGTCACTCACACAGCTGACCACGGAGTTCTAATACAGTACACAGACAAGTTTCTTAATGCTATACGAAGTTCAGTTTACAGACAACCACGAGAGCACTTGGATGCAGAGAAAAAGAAACTGCTCTTCAATTCAAAGTAGCGCTCGAGGTTACTGTTTCATGAAAGAAACAAATGACAGTTTGGAATGTTAAAACACTAAGATGGAAACAAGATCAGGGAAAAGAAATTGTCATGTTTAAATCATATACTGACATAATGCTTGAAAAAAACAAGTGTTCTTTACAATATTTACATAAAATCAAATTCTGATATTATCGATTTCAGGCTTCTGATTAAACAGACAGTAAATTAATCCCTCCCACTTTGTTTTCTCATTTCCCTCCCTCTTTTCCCTCTCCCTCCCCTAAAAAAAAAAAAAAAAAAAGGGAGAAAATGAAGAGACAATTCAAGAAAGAAATAAACATAAACTGTACATCCTAGGTAACACTAGCAGTTGTATCTAATAAGAATGTAAACATGTGTGTGCAGGATCCAACTAACTATACATCCTGGGTATCACTAGCAGTTGTATCTAATAAGAATATAGTAATATTAATTTTAGATTGCAAGTTTCACTGGTTAAATAAATGAAGAGCTATACAAGACAAGTAAAGTAATGATACATACTTCTTTAGGTCTCCATAAACATTTATGATTTAGCTTGATCTTTGAGAGAATTAGGAAGTCCAGTGTTTTTAACTCCAGTTTTCATTTTCTTCTTTCTTACATCCATCCAGTTATTTTTCTTGGGTGATCTTTTAAGGATTGTAGATGGTGACCAGTCCATGCCTTTTCGGATTGTAATGATGTTGTTGTTTTGGATGAAAGAAACAGCTTCTTTGACACTGTTGAAAGATCTCATCTCATTGTGATGGTCGATTTTGATTTTGGCTGGATAGACTAATTGTGCCTTAATTTTATTTTGCTTTAATAGTCTTACCAATGGCCAAGAGCTTTTCCACATTTCCAGGACTCTTGTGGAGTAATCATTATCTAACCTTATTTGGTTTCCTTTGAAAGACAAGGGACTTTTCCTCCAAGCTGTTTTCAGTATGAGTTCTTTATACAAGAAGGATAGGAACTTCACAACTATGGATCTTGGAGAAGCATTAGGGGAAGGAGGGATAGGTTTCCCTATGGCTCTATGTGCTCTCTCGATCCCGTATGACAAACCTTTTTTTAAGTCCAAAAATTCAGACAGCCAGGAATTTAGGAAAGAAACAATATCTTCTCCTTCTGTTTTTTCAGGGAGACCAAAGATTCTAATATTTGTTCTCCTCTCTCTGCTTTCGACATTGTCTACTTTATTTATCAGCCAAGTGTTTTGTTGCAGAATGGTCTCACAGTGGAATTCATCTTCCTTAAGTCTTTTATCTATATCATTCAGTGAAGTCTCAATGTTAAGAATTTTGGATTGTTGCTGCCGGAGGATTTCCTTTAGAACATCAGTTTGTTGTTGGCAGTTCATCTTTAAAGTTTCAAGGTTGTCAGTAAATCTGTGCATTTTTAAAGATCATTCCTGGAGAGCAGTAGATATAGACTGGATTTCTTTCCTTAGTGTGAAATCAGCGTGTGAAGATTTTGAGTTGCTCATCTCTGCCCAGTTGTATAATCATTAATTATGGCAGGAAAATGTTTAAGAAAAAGCTCCAAAGTTGAAAATCTAGTAGATTATAGGTTCTCAAACAGATTGTATAACTTTTAAGGAGCGGATAACAGAATTTTAAATAATAATTTTCCTGTTCTTGGTAGCTGATGTGGAGCTCAAGAAAAAAGCTGTTACCAGTTGTCCATTTAGGCTCTTCCCCCATGGGCCTTTCTATCTGATGTTTATTATAAAGAAAAAGAAGAAGAAGAAAACAATATATAAGGGAAATTGCATGTCAAATTTGTGTTGCTAAGTAGAGTATGGATATTATCTTGCCTCATTAGGGTGAGACACCCACACGCATATACATGATATATATATATATATATATATATATATATATATATATATATATATATATATATATATATATATATATATATATATATATATATATATATATATATGTGTGTGTGTGTGCGTGTGTGTATAGATATAGATATATAAATAGATATATAAATATATGAGTGTATGTGTATCTAAAAGAAAGAAAGAAAGTACAAGAGGAAGGGGGAAGGCAGGTAGGAATATGGACCAGAACTGTGGGGTGGTTTAAGTCCTGTAAAAAAAAAAAAAAAAAAACAGTAATTTACCATACTCATATGTATATGTTATACCATTAGATCATGCTGTTAGTCAGTGGATATTGGCTGGATATGGTAAAACATTGGTTACAGTCAGGAAGGGTTTTTTATATATATATATATATATATATATATATATATATATATATATATATATATATATATATATATATATATATATATATATATATATATAAATAATATTAAGCTGAATGCCTTTGATGGGGCTCTGTATCAATTGTGCTTGGTTAATTATTCATTTTCTCTTCATAGGATTGCATCCATGGAAGACTTGCAGATTATTTGGAAGGAAATCCAATCCCAGTCAAACAAATTCTTCCAAAAGGCAGCTTCATAATTCTGACAGAAAGGTTCTGAGCAGCTGAGGTAGACCAGAAGATTGAGAAGGAATCAGTAGGAATCTAGCAGATCATAGTCAGAATGTCCCCAGATGGATGAAAGAAGTCACAGAAGATAAGAGGCAGAAAGGAAGGGATTTCATTGGAACCTCAGAATGCTGCAAGCAACAGGGCAATTATGGGTGGAGGTTAGAATGTGATTGGTAACTGTATCAGAAGGATATTTGAAGGAACTGCTGGATGAGCTCGATATGGAAGGAAGAGAGCATTTACAACAACTTAAGGATGGGTCAGGTGATGTAACAGTTCAAGGGCAGCAGCTATTGAGTGTGGTGGGTTCAGATATTTTGCAACCAGGGGACAGTTTGCTTCAACTTTCTCTGGAAAAAAACAGATGAAATATTGGTGTGACAGGCGTACCAGTGGATATTTGAGGAATGCAGATTTTTCATTACACCACACATTTCACTTGCTGTTAAAGAGAAGATATGGGGGATTTTGTGGATTAATTTGATTTGTTGGATGTAGACAGGGTACAGAGGATAACAAAGGATGTCAAAGGAAGATACCTCCTTGTAAAGATTTGACAGTGGCCTTGGCTGCCTTTGGAAAACATAGGAAGGCATGATTTTGGACTAGATTGTGGGATAATTAGATACTGGGTTTTGTTTATTGCATGGCAACTGTTGTTGAGATGCAGTGGGAGCAGGAATTGCCATTTTTGGCACATTACATAAATAAAAGGAAGGCATAGTATTTAAAGGATAGTACTGCAAGGATGCGGTTTGATCAGAAGTTCAGACAACTTAAAGAGGTAGACAGATCCCTCAGGTGGGATTGTAGACATGTGGATATGGGGATCTGTACCATAATAGGTAAGTTGGAGGTGGTACTTAAAGAGGCTAAAGATGTGGGGACAGATGCTTTAAGAGTTTTTGGTCTTTTAACTCCAAAAATGGTGTGTAGCTGGTGTGTAAGTTCATGCATGTATATTTTTATTGCTGAGGACACATAGTGATGTGAGTTGTTGGCAAAAGGAAGGTTATCAGTTTGCTTTTCATGTAACAAGTGGTTCAGTAATGGTTAAAGGTGAGTTGTGGGAGCTGCGAGGGAAGAAAGTGATAGTGCGTTGGTTGAATGTAGTGGGGCATTGAATGGGAGGGGTCTCAGGAATACTAGGACCATTAGAGGTCCATGACCCTATTGTGAGGCAGGCAGAAGACTACTGAGGGCTCGTCTACATAATTACCTGGACTAGAAAGTAAAAATGTCTTTAACTGAGGATTTTTGGGAGTGTTCTATTCAATTAATGATGGTTGTAATAATTAGGAACATCAGAACATAAAGTCAATAAAAGGTAGAGAAGGTGGTGGACCAGAGTTTGTTGGTGAAAGACATTCCTAAGGGTAGGTTCTTGGGCCCCACTGATGAGTCTCCTTTTCTTTTTTTTTTTTTTTAGGGTATCATCTTATGTTTGGTACCTCAAAAGAAACATGGGTAATTCTGTTAAGAAACCTGGGTAATTTTGTTAATCTATCCCTTATTCTTTCCTATAGGAGAGCTGCTGAATAACCATATTGATACTGATTGGCCAAAGATTAACATGCGTCTTTGGACAATGCACTTAGGGTTTTACAGTTCTTCACTGACCCATGGATGTTTAAGTTGGAGAATGAATCAACTTTCCATCTCTTCTCAATCAGAAAGCATGATTGTCCCAAGCTAGGCATGACCTTGCAAGGGAAGTTTTATTTTGAAATGGTAATGCCCGTGGGCTATGCAGTGGCTTGAGCAACTTTCAAAAAGTTTAGTTCAGAGCTATAATGGATTTGGAAACACAGCAATATGGGGTGTGGTAAGGCAGTTCATTATTTGGATGAGTTTTTGCAAGTCAGTGGGGGGAAGGAAGGTGTGGAGGTGGTTTTGTGTAGTTTTCTGAAGAGCTGGGTATTCTTTCAGCAAAGGATAAACAGGAAGGATCAACAAAGATTTTGGTTTTCTTGAGTTTTGAAGTGGATGCAGAAAAAGAATAATTTGATCTTTCATAGTACAAGTTGCAAAAAATGAAGGATAAGGTCCAAGCATGGCTAGGTGTTGGGGAATTTCAGGTAAGGGAGGTGCTATAGCTATGGGAATTGCTAGTTTTTGGTTTGTAGAGCAGCAAGCAATAGTAAAGCCTTTTTATAGAGATAAAGCATATTTGCCCTCAGCCAAAGTTAAGAAATATCATAGTGACGGACCTAGCAAGTTGTTTAAGGAAGAATTAAGGGTTAGGCAAGTCTTCCTGAATAATTTTTATGAGGTAATGATGTGGTAAGATGTGGCAAGATGAGTGGATATCATCCAGTGATCTTCAACTATACATCTGGTAGGTGGGGTATAGGACATATTTACAAGATAGATGGCTTTCAACCAGATGGTCCAAGGACTGGTTGAGGGATTTGAAAAAGAGCATAGTTTTCTTTTGGAAGTGATGGCGATCTGGGCAGACAGTAGTTGCTTGGAGTTGTGAATTAGTTAACAGAAGGATGACGGTTCATTCAGACATGTTTCATTGGTGCATGCCTTGGATACAAAATAATTTTGTCTTTTCTGGTTCAGTTGTTATTAAGAAAGTGAACATTGCATTGTTTCTGTATAAACTTGTCTTTAATGTATAGGCATTTACCAGGTAAGCTGAATGTGATTGGTGACAGTTTATCTAATTTTCAATTCCACAGGTTCCAAATGGTACCACCAGAAGTTGAAGACTACCCAGGGGCACTTTCAGGGGAGGTTTGGAAAATTGGCAGGGTATAGTTAGTTGGCTGGTGCAACAGTCTTGGGCTACATCAACTAGAAGACCATATAGTATGGCCTAGAGGCAGTTTTCATTATTTGTGAATCAATTGAATAAAACATAGGGTGGCTAAAGTGGCAGCATCTATTAGAGTGCTGGTCCTGGAGCACTGTACTTTAGGGATAAGGACCCAGTGTGGTACAGGAAAGTAGGACTCATCTTAGTGAAGTAGAGCTGGAACCTTTTAATGTCCACATATCGTTATTACTTAAAGACATTGCTGCGTGCTTTGAGATCTAGTTTTGTAGGCAAGAAAGGTAATGAGGAACAGGCTGCCATGAAATAGCCTGGTGAGTGAGCAGATGTCTTCAGAAGTTGAGTCTGACAACATCCTCATTCCATTTTATGGGGAAGGGGCTTTTGAGATGTGTATGCATGAGTGAAAGATGGCAATGCTAGTCTATGGAATTTCAATAAGTGTTTGAGGTACACTACTTACTGGTGCTTCTGAGTAGGTGAGCAGTGTTACTCATCACCTAAGTTGTACACCTGTAACATAGCTAGTAAACTGTGGCACACACCAGCTACCATTTCATGATTATTGGTTTTATTGTTATATTCATTGTTATTAATTATCAGTACTTATCAGTGGTTAAATATTGATGTTTTATTAGTATTACTATTATTACAGTAAATGTCATCATTCAGGAAATGTTGGTGTGGTCATTATGTCAGAGATAGGGTGTTCTTATGACATGAGATTAATAGGAAATACCAAACATTTTTTTAGAAACTACACTACAAATCATGTTCATACTAAATAGTCACATGAAGGATTTTCTATTAGCAAATTAATTAGCTATTGAGAATATATCAATATGAGGCTTCCTTGAATGGATCAAATGTATTTGACAACAAAAAGCTATTTTATTATATATGTTTACTTTGGGTGTGTTTTCTTGGCTGAACCCATACTATTTCTATTGTGTCTAGCACTGCTAAAACTTCAGGGAAGGAGATAACATGAACACACGTTTTACTGTTTCTGCAAGTTAATATCATGTTTGAGTTAGTTTGTGTAAGACACACATAAATGGCAAAGTCCTAGGTAGGGATTTGGATTGGGTCCCCCTCCTGTGAAATATATTTAATTTATGCAACTATGTTTAGTCGATTCTTTCATGATCACATTCCCAGGGATTAGTTTCTCTGTATTGTGTTTTGTTATGGTAAAGTGGAACCATCTTAATTGTGTATATGGTTTCAAAAAATTGGTTTATTGCTGCATTATAGTATGAAAGGTGTTCAGAACTCAGAGGCATAAGAGTAATTGTTTATGTTACAGGCTTTATCTAATGCAGTATATTATGATAAACCTAAATACATCTGCGTTGAAGATGCAAGTTCTACAGTGTTGTTAATGTTGAACATTTTGATTATTCTGCTTAGGCATACATGTTGACTTCACTTATCAATCTAAATTTAAGTTGTCTCAGCTGAATCACTTCCAGATGAGAAGTTTAAGATGCACAAAAGCTAGTATTAAGTCATTACTCCCTTAAGTGCTGAAACACAGCTTCCTTGTGAAGTTTATCATAAATTAATATTATAGTTCACCTTATTGCATATTACCTTGGGTGGTCACTGATGTATTAAGAATACATTTAACTCATTTCTACTTTAATAGCACAGCTTGTTACTATGTTAAGGCAAAGTTAATTATAAGCTGGTGAAATATTAATGTTGTGAGAATCCAGTTTCATAACATCCATTTTTTGTACAACTGCAAATTGTGTCACAAGTGATAAATCTCTTTACTCTTGCTGACTACAGAGCAAGTATTGTGCTGTAATTGCTATATGTAATTTGTACTTCATTTCCATTTTGATTATAACAACATATTATTCATCCCTAAGAAACATACAACGATAGTAATCTATTCTGTTATCTGTCCTGAAATGAACACAATACTGATAGCTTTGTGGAATCTTGTTTGGGGATGTTCCTAAGCACTTTTCTGTCTCCACACAGATTGATAGTGTAATAACTAATGTCTTGCTTCTGAAAGTGAGACAGATATTCTATTGGAAATGACCACATTACTGCTGTTACAAGCAAGTCTTCATTGAGATAAACACATATTTTGAAACTCGGTTTTCTAAAAAGTGATGTCAACACCCATACAGTTAAGGGTGAAAAACAGAAACAAAAGAATAACAAATGGTTGTTAAAATGGTAAAATATGTAGCTATCAGTGACATAGCAGTGAAGTCCTAAAAAGAAAAGCATTTTATAAATATTTCACATATTTGCATTAATGCATATCAGATATGCAAACTGTACTGCATATAACAACACTACTGGCAAAGCAGAATTTTAGGTATGTAATTGTAGGCGGTAAAAGCAACGCATTCAGAACAAAAACATCTATTATAGTAATAGATTTGAATAAGGATTCCGGTGTATCTTCGCTGCGATAATTAGAATGCTCATTTTGGACTATAGTCATTATTTATTTATTAATTTATTTATTTATGAAGTGAGTTATCAGAAGTCAGTTGATAATAACATTTAAAATAAACCCGATTCTTTTCTTTTTCTTTTGATATATAATAGATGTCGTGTAGAGACTATTAACAGAATAAATCTACCTGTCTAACATGCATCGGGTTATTATCAATTTATGAACAAACAATATGTCATGCTGTGAATGTTGTGCTGTACAAAATATTCTGTTATTCTACAATTCATTATGTCAAAGTCTTTGCTAGAATATATTGTTTGGCATTCTGTTTTATTTTTTATTAATTTTAATTTTACAATATACCAACTCCAAGATCACACTACAGTGAAGAGAATGGCACTGAATGGGAAATTTACTGTTTTCTTCACTGTAGTGCAATCTTGGAGTTGGTATATTTAAGTAACAGGGGGAGTGGGTGGTGCAGGTGGGGCTTGCCAACCTGCAAATACTTACATGCAAAGTTTCTATCTTTTTTAATTTAGTCTGCTTTCATGTTCATTGTTGTAGAACATCAATCATCTCATCCTTGATGATGTGTGGTTTGATGTTCTTAAACTTCGAGCATTTGAAGTAGACCCCCAAATACAGGGAGAACTTTTAAATATTGCTTTTATGAACTTAGAAAGTTAATAGAATAACTGGTCTTGTATTAGCATGGATTTTCTGAAAGGTATGAAGTCTGAATTTATGTTGTCTAATATTATTTAGTGGTCAATTATCAATGATTTACCAGAAAAACACAAATTTTATGAAGAAAATTTCAAAAATATGAGCTAGAAACCTGGACATTCTGCAAAGAACTGGCCAGTTGAAAGTTATGACTGAACTATGTGTTTATGATTGCATGTGAGCACGGTAAATTGATTGTTCTCTCAGAACAAAAAAAAAAAGTCACAAGAGCTCATGTTTATCCGCAGGATTTAATAATATCCATGTAGGCACCATGTAGAGCCTACATGGACTGTTACTGTGTCCATGTACATGGTTCCCCCCTCGGCAGCACACCATGCATATTAATGATGGTGCAATGCCAAGGGAGTGCCGAGGAACACAGTTATTGAATCAGTGTAGGGAGAGGTGTAGTGCTAATCATGGCTGAAGATGATTATGAGAATCCTTGCAATGTCCTTTGTTTTATTTTTATTTTTTTCCTTTGATTTATTTTTATTCTTTTTTTTTTTTTTTTTTTTTTTTAAAGCATGTTTGCAAGGTGCAGTGTGGAATGCAACAATGCCAAGCAGCGCTCACATATAATATAGCAGACACCTGCCAGACATCAAAAAATAGAAACCGGATGTAATTAATTATTTATTTAAAAGTGCGCCAAAGCATGTTTGCACAGAATAGCACGGTCCTCTGCACTGATTATAGGTAGCTCAGTGGTATATGTGAAGGTATAGCAATTTCCTTAATATCCTCATATCTAAATGGGTAGAGTTATGGCTTCAGGTGCAGTAGGTCCAGGGTTTGAATACATGGAGTTACGTAATGCTTACAAATTCTCTCTCCACAGGAACTACAGGTAAATGGGTGAGGTAGTTTATATTATGAGTAAATAATTGTGTGTTTAGATGTCACATACTGCTAAAATCATTAACAAGAATGTGTTCATCAGCAATATTCAGTCAGAAATTAAATGTGCAATCCCGGTATGGCTGTATGCCTGGAGTGTCTGATAAAAGTTGCTGCAGTCACTTAATACATCCTCTGCAGATGTTCCCTGCAGTCACTGCTATTGGGTTCTATTCCCATGCCTGCCAACCAAGGGGTGACAGCTGTTTAATGTCTGTACTGTACACAAACATGCCTCTCAAGTGTCATGATTTCACAATATGTGATTAATAGTGTGTAATCCATCTGTTATAAGATTACCATGAAAATGATTACCTAGATTGCAAAGTATCACCAAATTAGCCCACAGAACACCTTGGTAGTCATATAGGTCCACCTGATGTGCAAGTGTTCTGTGAAGTTCTGCAGCCACAGTTGTTAATGCTTGGGACATAAAGTCCCATGCAAATAGCCTGAGAGGAATATACATGCTAGATCAGCTATAGGAGACTGGTAGTCACTGTACACATAAGACACAGAGCCATAGAGAAGATAGTAGTACTGTTGTCAAAAAACTAACCAGAAATCTTACTAATGGGATGTTTTTCTCTCCCTCCCCACTCCTTATCTTCATTTCTATTCATTGGTTATGGTTTATTATTAACATACATTGTTAGATTAACTGTATTTCGGGGACATGTGTTTTATTATTGTTTTGTTTTATAATGGTGGCATACTAACATATCTTGTTACGTTACCTGTTTTCTTGGCATTATCCTGTAACTGTTACTGTCATGCTGTTAACCTACTGACTGTTCTGTTATTTATTGTTGTGTTTCACAAAATATGCATTGATATGTAATTGGGTTATTTCCAATGTTTTGCCATGCTGTTATTACTAACAATGATTTGTTCAGAACTAACTTATATTTATTGCTATACCTGCATTACTACAGTACATAAGAGTAGGCCAGTTCCAGGTGATCCACCTACTTAGTCTCAAGTGGCCATGGAACCAGGTCCTAGCACATCTTGGACCTAGACTGGTGGTGAACCCTCAGCTGCACCTACACCACCTGCAGCGTCGGGTGGGACTGCCTCAGGGGATGGGGCCTGGGAGTGGTGGCAGAGGGGGAGTTGCCACCCAGGCTGTACTGCTGGTCATGGTGTGTAGGATTGTTCATTGGAGCTATGAACTCCACCTGCACTGGATTGCAGGCATGCTGGCCAGCCTGTTGGGGTAGCTTCACACTAGTGCCCGGCCTCCAGCACAGCCACCCTCAGGGCAGTGAAGGAGCAGTGTTAACTGTCCTGTGGGTGGGGACATGAATCATGTTGCTGCCCTCTGGAGGCATGTGCAAGTTGGATTCCACAGCACTCTCCCCATCCAAGGTGTTCCCCCACCTCATGTGTCACATACCACCCCTGTCTGCTGTCTTGTCTGTCTTTTCTGTCAGTGAATGCATCCTCTCCTACACAACTTACCTCCCCACATGTACTTCAGTCCCTTCCCCAACATTCCACTCTCACCTTAATAAAAAAAGGGCACCTGTCCCCCCAAAAAATATTGCCACATACATAGCTCTCCATTTAGTACACGTGTCCACTGGACACAAGTAATTTGGTCTAAGTGGCTTGACAACACACTTATGTTGTCCTCACTCCTCTCTGTGGGTTTGAGAGTTCAATTTCATCTACAAAATCTGTCAAAGTGGACAGCTGTTGCTGTCCAAGAAAGGATAGTTATGGTTCTTTCCTCCACCCTTCTTGCACATCACTATATGCCTTTCACTATGTTTTTCCCTCTGCTTGCCCCCATTTCACTACTTTCCTATCTCCCCTTTTTTCTTTTCTTTATATTTTTTTAGCCAGGAGCATGCAGCGTGCCGCATCTCACAGCTTCTCTTAGCTAAGCTAAATAGAGCTCTAATGAGTATATGTGCTTATAGCATTATAAGTCAAGGAAATAGAATAAACACCTCTGACATGTTTTGAACCCAAGCCCATCACCCCTGCAGCATACTGCATTAACCCACTATGCCACACAGATCTTAATTAAAACAGGAGTTTTCATGAAGCTTTGTCATTGCCACTTATAATCATTAGGCATGTCTCAGTGGAGATGTGAGCTGTGATGTACCACACAAACTAAAATTAAAAATTAAAGGGAAAAATGGGAGTATACAATGAACTCTGGGGCAATAATGCACCACCAGACAGCCAAAGACATAAAAAAATGAATGTAAGTGAGGCCTGTCATAGCAGGTAAATGTGCCTTGTATCAGCAACATGTAGAGTGTTACATGCTAAGGCATTCATAGCAAAATGCATATTCAGTTGAGACTCTGGTGCAGAAATACATCCATATAAAGTCATGCACATACTGATGGATGTAGAAAATGTTTGTCACAGCCTGTACGTGTGCACATATATCTTGTAAATACACCTGTGATTGTAGTGACTCTGTAGCTCAGTCTGTTAAATGCCTTGCATGCTGTACATTTTGCTGCACACAGTCCTGGGTTCAAATGCATTCTTGTGTTGCAGTTCAATTACATTATTATTAAGACAGCAAGTAATGACTGAATCATGCAATCTTTATCCACACAGGTTGCTGCTAATTAATGAACTACTATCCAGTTTTTCAAGTCAAAGGCCTGCAGGTGGAGACACACTGCATACACCTGTATAGCATAAGTATATGTCACCTGCTACTCTGTTATTGGCACTGATGCATAACTGATGTACCTTAATCACATGCCTTGATTGGAGTGTAAAGGGTACACTTACCCTGGCTCTGCCATAATGATGGAACTGACACAGCTGCCACAGTTACATGTATGGCGTGCTGTCATCTGAAGTGTTCACACTCCCCTCTAGGTGTTCTAGGCATAGCACACACACCTGTATGTAAAGGTAGCTGCTACAGCTCTACCATACCTCCCAACACCCTAGTACAGGGAATCCAGACACAGCCACATATAATGTGGGGGACAAAGGTCCAGCGATTGGGGCATGTCTTACAGTTTGTGCCTGCATTGATATTAGGTTGCTACAATAACATCTATTGCATTAGCATGCATATTCAGAGGGGTATGAAGTCTGACACTCAAATGTGTGTCTTCCATTACTGACCTCAACCCACAGTGTTTGCCAGTGAATTGCCAGATGACCACAAAGTCATGGGACACTGACAACACATATGAGGAGAAGCTGTGGACATACTGTATAAATTTCTACATTTGACACTTATGATGCATACCTTCTGTGATGCTGTAGTCCCCACATCTCAGTAATGTCCATCTTAACAGCTAAGATAGGGGCCCAGGTCTACATAAAGGCCTTATATATTGCACTGGGGCAGCATGTCATTAGCTAATGATAGTGCAATTCAGCTGTTTTGGCTACAATTGCCACAGATTGGTGCAGATGCAATTAGCAAGCAGCTAGTTATGGGGAACAAGTCTGTGTGAGACTTACCTCACAGAGAGAGCATATTTTGAAAAGATTACCAGAAGCAAAGTTCAACAAAGGAGTATTGCACTCAACCAGGTATATAATTGTTTTTCTCCATTACAGGATGCAGATGGGAGGATGGAAGTATGGGAAAAAGGGATCACAACAGTAAGTCTGTCTTATATCTATGGTAATGACATGTCATTGATACTCAGCTGTCGTATACCTACAGGCATGCCTCTCAAATGTCCCTGATTTCCATCCACATCTGAGCTCTGTCCCTGTTATTCCCACCTACAATGGTTGGCTGTTGTAGTGGAGCTAGTGAATGACATGTAAAACATCGTGACAAGAGGGAAGGGTGTATAATTCTGTCATGTCAGATGATGTACACTAATTCACCTCCTCTCAGTCTGTCAATGTCTTACATAAGTACATCTAACATTTTAAAAGTGTCCCTGATCACTTCAGATGTACTCTGGCTAAGTCCATGATCCTGTTTACGTTGTTCCCTATCTGGTTGAGAGCTATGCCTAACATAGCTGTCAACCTGTTACAGCAAGTTATCTGAACAAAGCCATAATGCATGGAGGGACTAAGCCACAAAATTAGGGGCACTGTAACTATTGCTCACACAAAGTAAGAAAGTGAATAGAATAACAGATATTACAGTAGCATAACTGTGTTTTGAAGGGTATGACATCTTAAACCCAGACATCTGTCTTTATTTTCTGACATCAACCATCAATGATTGGCAAGCCTTTTGTCAGAAATCCACAATTTTGTGTGAAAATGACCAAAACTATGAGGCAAACATCTTGACATTCTGCAAACATCTGCATAATTGAGAGGTATGATGCCTACAGGGAACATATACTACAACAGATTTGCATTTTTTTCCTTTCATTGTGGCACACTGATGTTGCTGGACTGTCCCCATATAGTGGCTGTAATAGCACACTTCTATTTGTCTGTCAGTGGCCATATGACATATTAGTGAGAGTTTGCCCATAGGGGACACACCACAGTAGACTACAGTGCTGGGTGTAAGAACATACAGCAGAATCTGTCATGGCACACAGGGACATACCCCAGTATTGCCACTATCTTGGTGGTATCCAGACATGTAGTGTGTTGCCAGACTGTCGGGTGTGACGTGTGAGGGAGCAGTGGATAGTGCAGGGCATTATGAGTGTTCTGGACCTGTGCATAGTGGACTTCCATGTAAATGGTCCTGTAATGTGTTCCCCTTTTGTTGTCCTTCAGGAACCATGTACCACAGAAGACATGCTGCCTTCTCAGATGGGAAGAATGACATAATAGTGGATGGACTGAGACAGCATCATCATATCTTGTTGCCCAGGGAGAGGTATAAAAAGGAACAGTGAGCAGTACTGTGGGCAGACCTTATGTGGGATGTCAATAAAATTGGCCAACAGGACAGGACCCATAAGCCGGCCCAACACTGGGCCACAGACATGATGAATGCTGCACGACGAAGGGCAGCTGATGTTGACAGGAATCGTGCCACCACTGGTGGAGGGCCTGCAATGCAACAACCACTCTCAGCCACAGAAGAATTCCTGGCAAACCTAGGAACACATGACAACTCCCAGGTATCCATCCCACCATACATCATAGAGGTGGGTGCCACAGTGTCCACAGCAGAGGACTGTCCAGAAAACATACTGTGTTCACCAGTGTAATAATGTATTAGGCATTGTGGCAGGCTACACATACATGTACAAGGGTGTCAGGTATATCTGCATTAAGTGGGAGGAGTAGGAGTTTAAGCTCAGTTGTGCACACATACTCAGAATGTCTGCAATACAGCCAATATCACAGTAGCTACTGTACATGTGGATATATGCACATACATATTACCTTGTATTGCTGCACCATTTGGTGGTGCTGAAAATAACTCTCCCTCACCTTTTCATAGGTCTGTCAGGTGTGGCCCACGTCCATGGTCTTGTACCTGGTAAATGTGATACAGTTTTTTACGGATTGTATATACCCTATAAAAGTTAAGGGCTGTCATATTGCCTTATGTACAAATGTGGTGTTTAGCCAGAGTATAATATTTGTATGTTCTATTCTGGAACAGTTAACTACGGTTCATAGATTGGGTAATCACAGGTGTGCATCCCATGTTACAAAGACATGCATCTGGAGCATTTCTCCCTGAGCCTATGCTGAAAATTGCCTCGTTCTAAGTCGTACCTTCCCGGTTAACAAATGTTAAATAAATAAAAGAAATCAATAAAAATATGAATGACTATCGACACATTTTCACTTATAGTTATGAGCAGCTACACAGCCTGGTATACATGAGGTAATTACTCTCACATGCCTGTTCAAACACAAAAGGGAGATGGTACATACCTGAGGCAGTGACACTAGTGCTGGCATATCATTTTCAAGATAGGTGTACTGGGTTTATTTGTAGTTCTATAAGTGCAAGTTATAAAGGGCTTGACTTGTATGTGTATGTTTGTGTGAGGTTGTCTATTGTGCATGGTACTGGAGATGAGAAGATGTGATTGGTAATGCACTCATGGATCCTCATTTGTATGAGTCTGTGTGGTTTGCCATACATAAAAGTGCAGGTAGTAAAGTATTGCTTTTGTCCTGGTTTTCACAGGTGACTGGGGCGGTTGGAGTTTTTCCCCCTCACAACCTGATGTCAGTGTCTCATCGGACTCTGATGATGATGCTGGCCATAGTGAGGCACAGGTGGGGTTGTTGGGAACCGAATCTGTCAGAGAATTTGACATCCCTCTTCTGCCCCCATTGGCAATGCACACAGTTAGTATGCCCACACATACCCAGTCCCCAAAGGCCACAGATATTGGACAGTCAAACGGTGGTGATATTGAACAGGGCAGTGTGGTAACTATGTCACCACTGAGTACAGACACTGTCCATAGACAGAGAGCTGGCAAGGTCCCTCACAGGCAGATTGACAGGGGTGTTCATAGGAGGACTGCTATCCATCAACCACCTGTTGCAGGTGTCACATCATGGGTCACTTGGTGCATGTTTTGGGCTGTCATGGAGTCATAGGGACATTCTGAATGCAACAACAGATGGATGCTTAGGGATATGGATGCAGCACAGTCTGACATCCATGACTACCTACACCACATTGGCTTCACCCTGGATCAATTCATTGATGCATTGGACAGATGGTCTGAGACAGTGTCTGTCTTGGACTGCACATTTAGTGTGCTGGATCAGCTAGTTGGAGTTGGGCGTTGGACATGTATACATAGGTCAGCAACACCAACTGCTGAGTGCCCACTTGGCCATGCACAGTCATGCTCCTGAAGTGGCAGTACCACCAGCACTACAGAGGGAGGTGTGCTGTCCACACCATGATCTGGCAGGCCATGGGGCACATGGCCCTGGACGGACCTGTAGGGGACACAGCCCCAGCAGACAGCAGTCACCATTAGGTACTAGCACTGCATCTGACCTTGGGCATGATGGTGCCAGTGCTACTCCTGGCAGAGCCAGTTCCTGTGTTCATGGCCAGAGATGGTGAACTGTCCTCTCTACCATGTATTGTCCACAGCTGTCCAACATACACATGTGTAGGGCTAACACTGGGCTTAACTGTGTACACACACATACTCAAATACCACTGTCACATGCAGGTCACCAACACACACACATGACACCTCTCCATGGCCCATCTAACCTGCACTCCTTCCTGATTCACCCACATGCTGTCAACTGTTTGGCACAGCCTAGGCCTCCAGCACCCCCACACCACCCCTTGTGCATGTGATGATACATGTGACACATCCCTGTCATCCATGCCATCAATGCATGGAAATGCTACTGCATGTCTGATGCATAGTTGATGCGAGATTAAAACCCCTACCTGTCTATTATTGCACACTATAGCTTGCAGTACATATCGCATGCACCACAGAGTTTATCTGACATTAGACTGTCTTCCAGTGCTCTTAAAGTAGATGACATCAGCAGGACTTGTACAGGAGGGCAATATGGAGGCCAGCAGCTACTCAGCGGGCCATAAAATGTATAACCATTGTATGGAGATGGCCCATATGGGCATGTCCGTAGTACTGCAAGGGGATATATTTACACACACAGTTCACTGATGTGAAATTAGAGCCCCTTCCTGTCAATTATTACACACTATAGCTCACAGTGTTTATCGCATGCTCCATAAAGTTTATCTGACTGTCTGCAGTGCTCTTAAGGTGGATGACATCAGCAGGCCTTGTAGAGGAGGGCAATGTAGAGGCCAGCAGCTACAGAGATGTTCCATATGGGCATGTCTGTAGTGCTGCAAGGGGATATATTTAAACACACACACACACATACACACACACACACACACACACACACACACACACACACACACACACACACACACACACACACACACACACACACACACACACACACACACACATATACACACACATACACCTACACACGCACAGTTGGCTGATCTGAGATTAGACCGTCTATCTATTTACTATCACAGACTATAGCTCACAGTACTTATCACATGCACCACATGTTACATCTATTGCATATGGGATTGCAGGCACAGTACTTGTGGAGTACACAAAGTAGCCTTGTCTTAGGCAGCATGTGTGGCCTGCAGAGTGATATTCCTTCATACTGTTATTGTATCTAGTGTCCTAGGAGTGGGATACCTGTTCATATCCCTGCAATGTGTGTACAGTTACCAGTATGGCCATATGTGGCCGGTTGCAGTTAGACAGGCAATAATGTGGCCAGGGACAATATGGCTTGTCAAAGGCATGCATTGATACCATTGTATATTACAACACCTGCTCACCTATGTCTGTCTACAAGATGAAATTCCGCAGGCACAGGAGTCTGTGGGTGAGTGGATTATGTACTGTTGTGGCCTTGGTCTGGTTCTATCAGACAACCGTTGTGATATGTAAGTGCGGACTACCTCAACATTCCAAGGGTATGTGGAAGCATTCTTACATCCCCACATATATATAAATGTGTATACCAGGGAAGTCTCTGTAAATGTTGCTGTGTGTGTATGTTATGTACATGTGTTAGGTAGATATATGTGGAGAGTCTATGCATCATTGTAATTTATACAGCTATATATATATATATATATAGATATATATATATATATAAATATATATATATATATATATATATATATATATATATATATATATATATATATATATATATATATCAGTATCATATGTATATGTGATGCATACTGATAGTTACACTAATCATATATGAGGGGTGATAGGGACAGACAGATATGTATACATAGCTGTCTGTATGTACAGCTGTATTTCCACATAGCAGGTCTTTGTGACGAAAAGACAACAGCCTTGCACTCAAGTTAGCTAAGTGTAGGAGCATGCCCAGTGGGACTGTCAGTACTTACAAGGTGACTCCAGGCCAGATTTACCTGTACTCTGGTCCAGTATTTTGTGTGCTGCAGACATTGGCTGCTGCACCTGTTTCCACAGTACAGCACTTCCCTGAAATTGTTTGAGGCATTCCCTGACTGTGTGCTGTACTGTGAATGAGGTACATAATGTAAAACCACACACAGGGTGACAGTCTGCATACCTCTCACTGTACATGCTTTTGCAGAATGTCCAGCATTTTGACCCCTATCTCTAGTCTGTTCCTCATACATTTGTGGTTTTCAGGTATAATATTGCATAATAAAGTCAATGAATTGGACTAACTAGTGACACTTTTAAGTGATGGCCTTTACATCTTGCAGCTATTCTGTTCTGTTGCAACCTGCTATTATACCAGTCACCTTCTAGGTTCATTAGATCATGTGTAATGTCTGTCTGTAATTTTGGCCTTTTGTCCAACCATTCTCTCTGACTTTGTCCAGCTTTCTTGCCGTAATAGATTAAGGGGTATGACAGTATGTGGGAATACCACCATCCGAGTACCTCACATGCAAAAGATGTAGATGCTGCCAGATTCAAACTATCAACACTATCACCCATGCTAATGCCCCTAGCCCAGTGAGCCACACCAGCTACCATTCAGAGAGGTGTCATTCCTCACACAATCAACAGCGTACGACATACATTGTCATCCCTGCATTATAGGAGACATACAACGTGTGTCCAGTTTCTACTTCACAGTTCTGGAATTGGCTGGTCTGCTAATATATCATTGCAGATGTACTGTTACAGAAGTTGTATGGGAACATGGATGTGTTGGGGGTGGAGGAAGAACAGCACATGATCTGCTGGCATAAACAGTAGTGTAATTATCATGTGATCCCACTGTTTAAAATCTCCCTTGACTGCTGTAGTGAATATTCCAACCATGAGGCCTAGTGAATATTATGGAATATGTACTATTGCACTGGGTATCTGTAGTCCCATGTGGATGCTACATCTCTCTAAATAGCCCACTATAGTCCTGTGCATACATACAGCAGGTCCATACATACAATAGCATATTATAGTACTCCTTACAAGTGGTGCGTACATATGTGACTTACCTTGCGAATGCAGCAGTTGACAGAACTGTAGTTCACGGATGACTCTGTCTGATGCATGCAGTGCACAGCCAATTCATAGTTAGGTACAGGTTGTATGGGTTGCCTGGCATAATTTTTACTATATGTATGCAAGTTGGAGGGTCTATATTACATGATTGAAACCTTAGGTTATCAAACACCGAAAGGTCGATCACAAAATATCGAACCCTTAAGATCAAAAACGGCCATTTCCACACAGGGAAACAATGCCCCCACACCCCCCCTAACTAAATATACCAACTCTGAGATCTCTCTACAGCGGAGGAAGAACAAAATCAGCGTAATGACCAAACAACTTGTTTCCCTGTGTGGAAATAGCTGTTTGCAATTTTCGGACATCAACATTATGTGAGTGACCTTTAAATGTTTGATAACCTAAGGTTTTGATCACGTAATAAGGAACCCAAGTCGGAGTAAGGTTGTAAGTACAAGTGCTATATGTTGTCAGTTGGCCAAGGCCAGGGCATACTGGGCACACCTACATCTGCCTACAGGGACATCCTCAGGGGTTTCCTCCTCCGAGTCCCCCTGTGAGTGTGGCTGTGGGGACCTAGGCACTGCTGGGGGCTATGTATCCCTTACCTTTGCTGATCCTGCTGCAGCTGTTTCTGCAGGATCATATTGTGTAGCATGGCACATGCTGTGAACATCTGTGCACATGTGGCTGGAGAGTACTGCAGGGCTCCACCAGATATATCGAGGCACCAGAACCATATCTTCAGCAGCCCAAACACATGCCCTGTGATATTCCTAGTTTGTGCGTGTGCCTCATTATGGCATTCTCCCATGGATGTGTGTGCATTTCTGATAGGTGTCATCATCCACGGTTCCAGTGCATAGCCAGTATCCCCCATTAAATGGCCATCTGGGATGCCATCCCTAGCAAACATCTGGTACAGCTGTGATGAGTGCCAGATATGGGAGTAGCAATAACTGCCAGGGCTGCCAGCACACACATTCATGATAATGCCCTGGGCATTGCACACAACCTGGCAGTTGATGGGGTGATACCCTTGTGGTTGACGAGATTCTACCCACCTCACTGGGTGGTGCCTTGATGTGTGCATGAGTGCAATCTATGGCACCCAGTACCTCAAGGTAGACGTGCTATACAGTAAAATTGCTGCATATTGCTGGCCCTTCCCTCAGGGATGTGAGGAAAACAAATGTGCTCACTGGCATGTAGTAGCATAGTATCCAGGAACTGGTGAAGTACCCTGGATGCTGATACCTGTGAGACCCCCATCATGTCCCCAGTTGGTCTTTGGAAAGTACCTGCAGCTAGTACCCTATGAGCTACACATACCATTGTTGGCTCTGGGTCTGAGTTGAGGGCAGCAGAACTCAGTGAGTTCTTGTAGCATGCCCCTGTCCACCCTGTAGTGCTCTACAATCTTCAGCTCATGTAGCCCCTGGAAGGTTACCCCAGGCCTGAACACTCTTCTCCTTCTCAGTCTAGGCCTATTGTCAGTCACAGCAGCAGCCCCTACATTTCTTCAGTTGAAAATTTCATGTTTGTTTTCCACTGGTGCAGAGTATGAGGGTGAAATCAGATTGAAGGTTTTATGCAACCTTTATAGTGCTCTGCTGTAGGTGCAGCCTGTGTGATTGGCTACCTATGATGCATGTCACCCACCAAGTACATCATTACGGACTATTAATGGCCCTAGTTTAATTGAAACAGGGGTCATCAGTAATTAATATATCATTGGCTTTCTCAGACAATTTTTTTTTGGACAGCTTTCCTCATTCAGCACTATGGTGTGCCAGGCAAACATTCACCCTGAACTTAAACAAGGCTTAGCAGCCAGTGTGCACACCCCCTTGATGAGCACAGCAGCACACTGTGGAAACAGGCACTGCAAAGTTAAATAATACTCATCAGTCACTGCACACACCCCCATGAAAGGTCACGCTCAGCATGGCAGAGTGCGTGCCACTCAAACATGCTGATACACCAGACCTGAAGGTAAACAAAGCTTTGCAGCCAGTGTACACTCCCCCCTGCTGAGCACAGTGGCATGCAGCACAAGCAGGTGCAGCTGAGCTCCAATGAGCTTACAAGTCCTCAGACACACCCCTCTATTGATGTCAGCTACCTCTTCTCTGGACACCAACACGGTTCTGTGCCTACACAAATGGGATCTGCAGACATGGATAGCCATTTGTTCTATTCAGTAGCCCCTCCTAATTTGCATAGGGACCTATGCACACAGCCTGGAAACTACATGATTCCAGGCCCTGTCTCATTGGCAACAGCACCATTCCACCATTGTAGATACTCCACGCAGGGTCCTATAATACATTACTGTCACATACTACTACATTTGATTTTTACAATCTTTTTTATTTTTTTATTTTTTCATAACAGCATGATTGTGCACTGCAGTGTGCCATGCAAACATACATAGATCATTAAAAAAAAAAAAAAAAAATATATATATATATATATATATATATATATATATATATATATATATATATATATATATATTATTTTAAAGTATTTCCCATATGGTTTTGGACACACAGTGGATACATTTGCACATATCTGTGTCTGCTATTCTATTTCTGTCCATTGAACTACACTTTTGCAGCCCCTGTTCTCTGTTTAAATTCCTGTACATGGAATTTTTGCATGTACACTACGGACACCAACAGAGAGTCTGCAGGACTGCCTATCCACTTGCTGGATCACTCTACCTCCCTCATTTGCATGCAATTCACCTGCTTATGAGGTGATTTGCATGCCACAGATACTTCCATGTTGGTGTGTGTGCGCTCTGCCCAGTTCTGTTTACTGGATCACAAATCTATTTACTTTCATGTAAGCAGTGTGCCACAATGCCTACATGGAAAACAAGTCTGTGTAGGCTTTATTAAATTCCCCCCCATGTCTATGTTAAGTTAAAAATTGATGTGTGTGCGTGCATGTGTGTAGGTTTGTGCATACATGGCGTGTGTTTCACAAGGAATGTAGTTGTTTAGCTTTTTTGTATTCTCAATGCTAATGTTTAATTGCTTAATTATTAGCCAAATATCATGAATATTTCCGCTAAAAGAAAAACAATCTGAATGTGCATGTGTTTAAGATTACTTTAAAGCTATTCCATATAGCTAACAATTAAGTCACATTTTAGTCATTTCAGTTGCATTACTAACTAATATAAGTTTAAGCGTTTTCTAGGGAGATTTGATGCTAATTGTAACCAGGTCTTGCTCTAGAAGTGAATGCTGGTTAGAGCTGTGAAAAACTGAAAGTAAAATCAGTAGAACAAGTCAATGAGATTACATATCTTTTCAAGGCTCTGAGAGGCTTACAAGCAGAATTTTTTTTGCCACCAATTACATTAAATGAAGTCCTTTGTTAGTCATAAAAATGCTAGTTTAATAGTTTTTCTTTTTAGTGTTAAACAGTATTTATGTTTTGTTTTACACTGTTTTGCACATAAAAGTCTACTTTAAAAGAAAGGGCTCACATTTCTAATATTACTTAACAAGTTATTATTTCTTGAAGGGATAGCAGTCTCTTTATTTCCATGTATTATTTATGAGAAAATTATATTTGTGCATTACTTGTTGCTTATAATACTTAAAGATTAAATGTGTCTGCATATACAGTTTAATAGTGTTATAAAACATATAAATTGCATTAAACTTTTATAAATATCATAGGACAGAAAAATGCACCATCTACTCTTTTGCTAATAAAGGGCACAACTCATACCGTTTTGTGTTACTCTTACAAAATTACCAAATGGGAAACTGCAACTTCCATATCAATGAAGAAACTAGATAAATATCTAAAATTCTGAGAACTAAATGGTTTTGCTTATGTGCCATACTAGCCTGACAAAAACACCACAAGACTTCAAAAAAATCAAAAGCCACTATAATATAGACTACCTTCAAAATGTATTTCAGTTTCTCACCTGATAAAAAATGAAATTTGTTATTTGAGCCATCAAATTTACTTTACTACCTGCATATATATTAATTCCTAAGCATAGGTTATTTATCTATTGATTTATTCATTTAATTATTTTACTTATTTACACTTTATTAGTGCCTTCTGTGTGGAGTCTGCATGTGGTTGGGTGGGCATTCGAAATACATGCGTAAATGGGCGTGCCTTAGTTGAAGGTTGAACATCGAGCTGGCACCTCGGCGTTCATGAAAATCTACTGCCAATCATTAGTGGACCAGAGTTCCACTGTGGCGACCCCTCACCGGGAAAAGCCGAAAGACAACAACAACAACACTTTATTAAATGGGATAGTCATACTAGGCCAGGTGTCTTTCCAGATGAGGTTCAACAAGATATTTTTCCTGATTGAGGAAATTTGGGCAGAAAGCAAGACAACATCCCTTACTCTTTCATTATATGAGGATACAAATTTCCTTCCCATGAAAGATGGTAGGAAAAGAAACAAGCCATATTTAAAGGACAGTATGCTATAGGTACCTGACAAGTTAGAGGAGAATACAAAGGAGTGTATGCACTCTGTAGACAATAGGGATGACAACATCTTACAAGTGATATATTTCTTGGATGGTGAACTCGATACACAAACCTCTTAAAGCAGATGATGGTAGAAAAGTAGCTAAGTGAGACAAGTGATCCTTCATGGACTGAGTGAGTGGAAAAATGCATGCAAGATGGTGACTCTTGATGCATTATTTCCAATGAAAGCAGAGGACAGCAAAGAATATTGAAAGCCTGGATCAGTTTCCAGAAATGGTACATGGTTAGCTCAGTGCATGCATTAATAAAGTAAAATGGAGCTATGCAGTGTTACTGAAAGACAGAGAAAATATATAGAAAGATGAACTGTTAAAAAATGCATTATTGGGGGGACAGAAATGTGGATGCAATAACTGTGGCTGCATTCTAACTAGCTCACCTTGCCCTGCATTGTTCTCCAAAGGAAAAGCCTTAAACCCTTACCTGTGCAATTTTTTTTGGGAAAAAAACAGATGGACTTCACCTCACCAGGCACAAAGAAAAAGGAGAATTCACAGATCCCCTAACCCACAAAAGACTGCTTCGGGGAAAAGTTTACTACAAAAAGACTGCATGACAAGACAGGACTGCCAGACAGAATCATCACATCATGGCAGTCATCCCACTGTTAAACAAAGGTTTGCACCACTCATCTGTCACAATAGTGATACAGTGTGATCCCTGGGAGAATGGATCTTTTTGGACCAGAAATGGAAGTGTCCAAGGTGGAATCAACTGAGGCTTCTTGGTAAGAGAGAATAAACATGACACCTCATCCCACAGATGACAAGTGCACTGATCCTGTAGGTGACTGAGAGGGAACTCATTACATTTCATGGAAGCTCCTGGCTTGCCACATTAGCAAACTCTTCAAGAGTTAAATTTTACTGCAAGGGAGGCTTTACACCTTCTCATTCTCTTTAGCTGTAGTTGCATCACCCTGGATCTCTTGTGGGTTATAAAAGACTGAAGAAAAATGTTTGTAACATGCAGCCTTCATGACACTGCACTTTAATAGCTACTACCTTGACTGTTCGCAAATGAAGAATTTTATTCTGTTTCAAACCTTTGCTATAAAAGTTTGACTTGACAGTTATTGGTAGGAGTTAAAGATGGATTAGTTGTTACATTAACAGGGCTGATAGGTTGCTTTATTACCATAATATGGCAGTTTGATCACTGGTAAAGAACACAATGGCCCTGACTAACAAGCTCAGCAGCAAGAGCCCATTTTAACATCTTGTGTTGTCAGTCTTGCTAACAGTTTTTACGGTTGGTTATATATTGCATTTTATAGTTGCTAGTTAAGTTCCAAGACTTTGCTTAGCAGTAAATATGTCAGGGAATTATGTTTAATGTATGGTTCTTCCCGTTTTGGTAATTATGTGGAACAGGGAAGATAGTACCTGGGTTTTAGTTAATGCTCTAGCCAGTATCACAGTCCTTGCAAATAACTAAGAGGCTTTCAGAATATGATTCAGGCACATTCCATGACTCAAGACATACAGCGAAACCACCAAGAAGTAGTTATAGAGGGGATACCCCAATGCAGATGCATGACTGTTCCTTGTGTAAAGACAGCATATCGAACCCTATTACTTTTATTGCTTTTAATGTGACAGGAATGTCCACTCTTTACAAATGTCAAACAATTTTCAGTTTCTTACAAACAACAATGCCAGAAGTTGTTTTACCCCAAATAAACAAATTAAGTATAAAGCTAGTCAGATAATAACAAAGTCATGGCATGAGTGTGGATGATAAGCTCATTTAAGTCAGTAAAGAGAGGAGTTTGCATTCTAATTCTCTCATCCTTGAGTTGGACCGAGATGTTGAAAGAAACAGATCCCTTGGGAAAGTAGGGTATTTTGATAGTAAAAGACCAAGACTACAATATTTTATTAGGAAACCTCTATGGACTGGACTCAGACAATACTGAACTCATCTCACAATTTTTTAGGAAAATAATTCAGATTAAATCTAAATTTAGTTTCATAGTTATTGGGGAATACTTTAACACTGTGATAGACCCTACATTGGGAGCACTTTCAGGAATTGGTAAGAGACAGATTAAAGTTTCCCAGTTATTAAAGTCCTTCACAGAAGAGCTTGATATTGTAGATGGCTGGAAAACATTAAATGCTACTTCAAAGATTACATTTTATAGCTCCTAACTTGGAGTGATGGTAGAGTCAACTTCTGGCTTCTACCCAGATTATTACATAATAGGGTACATATGACTGAGACCTTACTCACAACGCAAATGCATACATACATACACATGCTTCAAGGACAGGCATTAATGCTCTTCTAACCTGACAATATACCAAAACACTTGTTCCCATAGTAAGTAACCAGGTTGTTTTTAAAAATATCTAAATTAGTGCTTGCTTTAATATAATTTGGTAGTCTGTTCCATGCATCAGCTGTTTTCTCAGATAACCAATTAGCACACTTCTCATTGATGATTCTCTACTGGTTTTTAATAAAATTCAAGAAAGCAAGACTTCCTCAAAGGATAAAAAGTTCCCAAACTTCAAAAATAGAATCCGCTAGCAAGTAAAGACAAGAATTGAAAAAACAGTTGAGAAGCAAGAACTTTTAATTAAACCAGTAATAAAATGATAAAATAAACTCAATTAGTGCTTCCATGCCTCTAATAGGCACTTCTTCAGACCATAAAACTCAAATAAGAATTTGTTTAATAAATAGAAATATAATATGATGTTATAACACCTCATGACATCTCCCGGCCAATCACAGCTTACTCATAGTAACAAACTGTCCATTCATGATAATAACAATGTAGCCAATCACTTAAACCATAAAAGAAGCAATGTAATCAGTGCGCAAGTGACTTAAAGAAACTCCTAGATTTCAAAACGGGTTTCAATGGGATCTTCCTGTTCAGTCCTATGTCAACCTGTAACCTGATAATTCACCTCAATTTGTGCTCTTCTGTTTTATTAAATAAATTTCCAAGTGGCACATCACTCTCTAGCTTGTCGGTCACCATAAACTTAAAACTGTGTTCCATGCCCTTCCCCAAAACATGCTTAGTCAGTGCAGTTTTCACATTGTTGTTATGGATGCTATATGAGTGCTCCCTCATGCACTCCATTAACATTCTGTTGGTCTTACCTTACCAGTTATATGTTGAGATGTGAACAACTCCTGCTTCAGTGCCAACTAAATGGGCGGGATTCATTCTGGAGTCTGGAGTGCTGACTACGATGACGTGACAAAGTTCATTTGAATTGCAAACCAAACTTCAACAGAATTTTGCTTTAATTATTCCAAATCCACCACCTGGTACAAATTAGGTGTGTCCAACAAGAAGAAACATCAGCTTTATAACCTTATTTAGATGAGCCAAAATGCTCCAACATTATTTTTATTTTGGCCCACACAGTTGTCTGTTTGTTCTTCCGCTGACTATGTTGAAAGGTAGTGTTGCATCATATTTACAAAAGTGTTGGGTCCTTTTCCCATCAAAATACTTCTGGAATGATATAGTTCATCTGAACACCTGCAGCTTCATTGTTTATACCAAAGATGCCCAGTTTGTAAGGAGTAAGGAAGTATAATGGACCAGGCTAATCAGGTAAATTGGGCATGGGCACCTGATGTACAAAATAAACTGAGATATGAGTACATTCAGAAAAGGCACCAGCTGGAAGAGAACCCAAAACTTCAGCTGGGTGGGAGTCAAAGACTTCTTTGTACTTCTCGATACACTCCATGTATACCAAGTGCTCTTGTTTCACTAAATTCAAATGACTTAGAGAGTCATTTATCCAATCAGTCTTTTCTTCTTCATCCACATTAGATAGTATACCCAGTTTCACTGTACTTTGTTGGCAGGTAAGACAAAGATCTGTTCTTGGCAACTGAATAACAGTAAAAGGGACAACTTTTTTTCCAAATTTGAAAAAATGAGCTGAAACTTATAGGATTCTTATCTATAGAACATGATTGTACATACAGTGAATAAATATTTGCTTTTGTCTGCCAGCTTGGAAGACGCCTTAAACTGGAATATTGACTCTCTCTCTCTCTCTCTCTATATATATATATATATGTGGTACAAAAAAAAACACTTCAAAGCCGAAACTCTTCGAACCCACTACGTTTATTTAAACGCTCAATAAACACGTTTTTCATCCAACAAAAATTGTTAGATTTCATCAGATAAAAAGGCAAAGAAACTGTCAGTTAATATTTGAAAGTTAAATTTATAAGCTTCCCGCCACCTGACGTAATCGGACAACTTATTCTTAAACATATATGCCCTTAAATATTTCTAAAATAGTTATGTATTAAAATAATTCATTCAAAACTTTACCTTGTAACAAATACACAGCAACACCTCTTCATTACTAAAAATTATACATTAAATTATAAATGAATTATACTCCAATCCTAAACAGATGTTTACTTATTTAAATTAAATTAACTGAAGCATATCCTTACAAATATATTGTATTATTAAAACCTACTAGCAAAATCTAAAACAATCCAAAAAGATTTCTTTCAGCTTATATTATGTGCCTAATAATATACATCTACGATGTTTGTGTCTTTCGGCTTTTTTTCCCCGTTATTAGCGCCACAGCGACTCTGGTCCGCTAAATGATTGTGATTGATTTTTTTCACGCTTGGGCGCAGGCCTGACGAAAAACCTTCAACGGCCAGTCGCGATTTCGATCTCCTCCACGCAGAAGGCTCTAGCTGAGAATCAAAAAACTGGACAGCGTCTTACTGTGAGCGTATAACGCTACCCACACCCCACACCAGCAATATACATCTACTATATCTATGCATATTCATGCCTGCGTATATGAAATTTCAATAGATGTCATAAATCTTCCGAAAATACATGTTCATATATAACAATTTATCATTCTACTTCTAGACGATAAATGACTAATATAAAATTCTATTTATTTCATTCTTACTATTAATGATTTATAATTTTTAAGTCAAATAAAATAAAATAATAATGTTTATCTGTCCAAACTTTTGAGCTTTAATAAACACAATAATGAACATTTCTCATTCAATCCTGGGAATGTGTAGGCATTGAGCCTAATTTGCCATAACAGCTCCATTTTTTCTAATAATAACCCAAAGGGACATCCCTCACATCCTGCATAACCTGATCAATCACTTTAAAACTAAAACTATGGTCAGGAAAACTCAAAATATGCCTTGCAAGGGCATTTTCTTCTTTCTGTAAATTGATATTTCTGAGGTACTCATACTCCCTATCTCTTAATCTTCGCTCTGTTTTCCCTATATAAAAGGAGGGGAAACCCTGACAAGTTGCTATATATACTACTCCTTTCGAATTGCAATTGAATTTACCTTTAGTATGTAAAATAAAGCCATTAATCTCAATTATACTTCCTAGTTTCATTAAATGACAATATGAACAATTACCACATTGCATCATGCCCTTATTACCTATTGGGGGATTGTTTTTGTTGCTGTTTATGCAACAATTGTTTGAAGCTTAACCCTTTTCTCCAAACTATTTTTGGTGCTGTTCCTAATTTTGAAAATAACATATTGTCATCTTGTAATATACCCCAATTTTTAATAATAATTTTTCTTATACTAATGAAGTCTAGGGAAAAAGTTAAAATACATGACAAATTATAGTCAGATTGATTAGGTTGTTGTATAACCCCTTGTGTTTTTGCCATAATATGCAAATCATTCTGGTTATTCAAACAATCATTATTTTGTTGCTTCAATATAGGTTTGAATAATCCATTCATCCTTTTATATGTGACCTCTTCTATCAATTTTTCTATTAAATTCAGAGGATATGCTCTGTTCAAAAACATCTGTTTCAAATTCAAACATTCTTCCACAAGGCATTCCTCCGAAGTGATCTTGCACGCCGCTCGTACTAACTGACCCTTAACTATAGACCTTTTTTGATGTGTTGGATGTGCACTTGAATAGTGTAAAAATTTATTTGAATATTTCGTTTCCTAAAGATTTTCACTTCATACGCTTTATACTGTTTGTTTTTAATAAGCTCTACATCCAAGAATGCAATGGAGGTAGTATTAAAAGTGTATGTTAACTGCAAGAAATCTGTGGTGTTATTTACTGTACTTATCAGATTTTTAGCACTATGCTCATCCCCCTCAATGATCATAAAAATGTCGTCGATAAATCTCACATAGAATTTAATCAAATTTTCATGTGATTCATTCTCGAAGAACATATGTATTTTCCCAAAATGACATCACTAAATTAGCATACCTAGAACCACATGGAGAGCCCATAGCTACTCTTTTCTTTTGGATGTAGAAGTGATTATTGAACAGAATAAAATTATATGACAGTATAATGTCAAGGAGCTCTTGTACTAAGGAGATTTCATCTTCTGGTGCACCTTTTTGTCTCATTCTTGCTGTTACCCATTCAATCCCTTGCTGATGAGGAATACTAGTATATAGTTCCTTCATGTCTACTGTTAAGAAATTATATTCTTGTTGGTATGTTAGATTGTTAATTTTATCTAGAAATACCCAGGAATCTTTTAAAATACACTGTTCCATTACCACATACTTTTTCATTATAGCATCCACGTATTTAGCACATGCATAGGTAGATGATCTCCTTCCATCAACTATTGGTCTAAATGGAGGGTCATCAAGACTTTTATGAATTTTCGGTACCCCGAAAATGCAAGATGCCCTTGGTAACTCCATCACTAAATAATTAAGTGTGTGTAAATCTATTCTTGCTTCAATAAACAATTCATTTAATAAACTTTTGATGAATTGATTCACCTTATTATATTCATTAATTGATGCGTATTCATATGTTTCAGAAGTTAATATTTCTTTTATTTTCCTTTCATAATCTGGTATATCCATAAAAACCAACCCCCCTCCCTTATCTGGGTTCATTACCCTCACATTGGCTGCCAGCAAAACTTCAAGGCTGTCTTTTTCATACTTACTCAAGTTGTATTTGTATAAATATTTTGTTTCACATAAATTCCTAAGATCTAATTCACAGATCTTTTCAAATGTATACAAAGCATTATGCAGTGGTGGATTAAAGCAATTGGCAACTCTAGGTTGACTATTATTCATAATTTGACCACTCAACAATTGTTTTAAATTTAATTTCCTCACAAATAGTTTTAAGTCACAAATAGTTTGTGCCAAATCCATTTTACGTGAAGGAACAAATGTTAAACCTTTTGACAGTATGTCCACCAATTGTTCTGAAACATGAAAGGAGGAAAAATTATAAACTGTAAAATCACATAATATAAGTTGAAAGAAATCTGTTTAGATTGTTTTAGACTTTGCTAGTAAGTTTTAATAATACAATGTATTTGTAAGGATATGCTTTAGTTAATTTAATTTAAATAAGTAAACATCTGTTTACGATTGTAGTATAATTAATTTATAATTTAATGTATAATTTTTAGTAATGAAGAGTTGTTGCTGTGTATTTGTTACAAGGTAAAGTTTTGAATTAATTATTTTAATACATAACTATTTTAGAAATATTTAAGGGCATATATGTTTAAGAATAAATTGTCCGATTATGTCAGGTGGCGGGAAGCTTATAAATTTAGCTTTCAAATATTAACTGACAGTTTCTTTGCCTTTTTATCTGATGAAGTCAAATGATTTTTGTTGGACGAAAAACGTGTTTATTGAGCGTTTAAATAAACTTAGTGGATTCGAAGAGTTTCGGCTTTGAAGCGGTTTTTTGTACCAGTTTGTTTTTGTTTTGGATTCAACGTTTCTGGTTTTATTTTCGCTATGGCCAACAACTCATTTGAAAACACGCCGAACATTTTAAGGGATTCTAATGGAGAAGTGGATCTGACGCAGAAAGTAGAGACAATGAATGCAAGGTTGGATACAGTGGCATTGATACAACAGCAGCAACAGGACCGAATGGTCGTTCCTAATTCTTTTCAGCCCGGACAGACTGGGCAACCGGTTTCAAGGACTTTCGCACAATTGGTGTGAACAGGTACTGTACATAATGATATTGTTGAACGAGATATTGTTGAACGAAATATTGGACAGTATACGCAACAACCACAGACTGATAGCTCACCTGGCATGATGAACACCAATGCCAATGGGGTTAATTATAATGTCGATATGCCTATGCTGCATAACAATGTACAAACACAACAGCAGTCAGTGCAGGCTTCAGCAAGTGGTCCAATACAAGTACCCAATTTGAAAGATTGGTTAATGTCCGCAATAGCCTTGTTTGTAGCTAATAACTTTGATAAGGGGACAGCAAGCAGAGAGACTCCGAATAAATCTTTACTGGAACTGTTAAATTTATTGGACCACAATATGTTGAAATACAAAAAGTTGTGTTTGGAAATAGAGTATTTTCAAGAATGTTTTAGATTACAATTAGTGCCTAAAGGCCTCAGAACCTGGCGTTACCCTACAGGTTTGATGCCAGGGTCTGAATTCCATCAGGAACTGATCAAATTATTCAACCAACAAGGTTTGCAATTGTTACAAACAATGATAAAGCATTATAGTATGACAACTAAGGAATTGGAAGAATGTATCGAACAACTAGATGGTCAGATTAAGCAGCATACTGATTTTCTACGGTACAAATATGAATATTTGCATTGTTTTCAAAGTATTGAGCAGCATTTAGACAAAATAAGACAAACTAAAGTTAAAAAACTTCAAAGGGACCAGTTACAATATAGTACAGGGTCAGCTTATCCCCCACCCCCAGTATCACAAGTGTGGTCAAAACAACAGATCGTGAACCATGAGTACAATAGGGATAAGGACCAGGAAACCAACGATTTGCAGCCACCTGGAGATGCATTGCAACGGACAGATTCCCCCAGTTCCCCCGATAATGAAGAGACCAACAATGGCAATATCAGAAGAAGTGAAAGAATCAGAGTTCATAATGGTAATAATAATAATGAAATAAGAAATAACCAACAGCCCACCACTTCAAACTTTAAACAGGGTTTTCAAAGACGCAACCAGAAGAAACAATGGAACAAGAGGAAAAATCACAACAACAGGAGATGACAGCAATGAACCAACAGAATAGAATTTCTGATGTAATTATAAAAAATAAACGGTGATTTTACTGTTTATAATTTTTCCTCCTTTCATGTTTCAGAACAACTGGTGGACTTATTGTCAAAAGGTTTAACATTTGTTCCTTCAAGTAAAATGGATTTGGCACAAACTATTTGTGACTTAAAACTATTTGTGAGGAAATTAAATTTAAAACAAATGTTGGGTGGTCAAATTATGAATAATAGTCAACCTAGAGTTGCCAGTTGCTTTAATCCACCATTGCATAATGCTTTGTATACATTTGAAAAGATCCGTGAATTAGATCTTAGGAATTTAAGTGAAACAAAATATGAATACAAATACAACTTGAGTAAGTATGAAAAAGACAGTCTCAAAGTTTTGCTGGCAGCCAATGTGAGGGTAATGAACCCAGATAAGGGAGGGGGGTTGGTTTTTATGGATATACCAGATTATGAAAGGAAAATAAAAGAACTAGTAACTTCTGAAACATATGACTACGCATCAATTAACAAATATAATAAGGCAAATCAATTCATCAAATGTTTATTAAATGAATTGTTTATTGAAGCAAGAATAGATTTACACACACTTAATTATTTAGTGAGGAAGTTACCAAGGGCATCTTGCATTTTTGGGTCCTGGTCCTCATAAAAGTCTTGATGACCCTCCCTTTAGACCAATAGTTGATGGAAGGAGATCATCTACCTATGCATGTGCTAAATACGTGGATGCTATAATGAAAAAGTATGTGGTAATGGAACAGTGTATTTTAAAAGATTCCTGAGTATTTCTAGATAAAATTAACAATCTAACATAACAACAAGAATATCATTTCTTAACAGTAGACGTGAAGGAGCTATATACTAGTATTCCTCATCAGCAAGGGATTGAATGGGCAACAGCAAGAATGAGGCAAAAAGGTGCACCAGAAGATGAAATCTCCTTAGTGCAAGAGCTCCTTGACATCATACTGTCATATAATTTTATTCTGTTCGATAATCAGTTCTACATCCAAAAGAAAGGAGTAGCTATGGGCTCTCCATGTGGTTCTAGTTATGCTAATTTAGTGATGTCATTTTGGGAAAATACATATGTTTTCGAGAATGAATCACATGGAAATTTGATTAAATTCTATGTGAGATTTATTTACGACATTTTTATGATCATTGAGGGGGATGAGCATAGTGCTAAAAATCTGATAAGCACACTAAATAACACCACAGATTTCTTGCAGTTAACATACACTTTTAATACTACCTCCATTGCATTCTTGGATGTAGAGCTTATTAAAAACGAACAGTATAAAGCATATGAAGCGAAAATCTTTAGGAAACCCACATATTCAAATAAATTTTTACACTATTCAAGTGCACATCCAACACATCAAAAAAGGTCTATAGTTAAGGGTCAGTTAGTACAAGCGGCATGCATGCTCACTTTGGAGGAATGCTTTGTGGAAGAATGTTTGAATTTGAAACAGATGGTTTTGAACAGAGCTTATTCTCTGAACTTAATAGAAGAATTGATAGAAAAGGTCACATATAAAACGTTGAATGGATTATTCAAACCTATATTGAAGCAACAAAATAATGATTGTTTAAATAACCAGAATGATTTGCATATTAAGGCAAAAACGCAAGGGGTTATACAACAACCTAATCAATCTTACTATAATTTGTCATGTATTTTAACTTTTTCCCTAGACTTCAATAGTATAAGAAAAATATTATTAAAAATTGGGGTATATTACAAGATGACAATATGTTATTTTTTAAATTAGGAACAGCACCAAAAATAGTTTGGAAAAAAGGGTTAAGCTTCAAACAATTGTTGCATAAACAGCAACAAAAAATCTCCCAATAGGTAATAAGGGTATGATGCAATGTGGTAATTGTTCATATTGTCATTTAATGAAACTAGGAAGTATAATTGAGATTAATGGCTTTATTTTACATACTAAAGGTAAATTCAATTGCAATTCGAAAGGAGTAGTATATATACCAACTTGTCAGGGTTGCCCCTCCTTTTATATAGGGAAAACAGAGTGAAGATTAAGAGATAGGGTGTTTGAGCACCTCAGAAGTATCAATTTACGGAAAGAAGAAAATGCACTTGCAAGGCATATTTTGAGTTTTCTCGACCATAGATTTAGTTTTAAAGTGATTGATCAGGTTATGCAGGATGTGAGGGGGGTCCCTTTGGGTTATTATTAGAAAAAATGGAGCTGTTATGGCAAATTAGGCTCAATGCCTACACGTTCCCAGGATTGAATGAGAAATGTACATTAATGTTTTTATTAAAGCTCAAAAGTTTGGACAGATAAACATTATTATTTTATTTTATTTGACTTAGAAATTATAAATCATTAACAGTAAGAATTAAATAAATTGAATTTTATGTTAGTCATTTATTGTCTAGAAGTAGAATGTTAAATTGTTATATTTGAACATGTATTTTAGGAAGATTTATGACATCTATTGAAATTTCATATACGCAGGCATGAATATGCATGGATATAGTAGATGTATATTGTTAGGCACATAATATAAGCTGAAAGAAATCTTTTTAGATTGTTTTAGACTTTGCTAGTAGGTTTTAATAATACAATATATTTGTAAGGATATGCTTTAGTTAATTTAATTTAAATAAGTAAACATCTGTTTAGGATCGTAGTATAATTAATTTATAATTTAATGTATAATTTTTAGTAATGAAGAGTTGTTGCTGTGTATTTGTTACAAGGTAAAGTTTCGAATGAATTATTTTAATACATAACTATTTTAGAAATATTTAAGGGCATATATGTTTAAGAATAAATTGTCCGATTACGTCAGGTGGCGGGAAGCTTATAAATTTAGCTTTCAAATATTAACTGACAGTTTCTTTGCCTTTTTATCTGATGAAGTCTAATGATTTTTGTTGGATGAAAAACGTGTTTATTGAGCGTTTAAATAAACTTAGTGGGTTCGAAGAGTTTTGGCTTTGAAGCAGTTTTTTGTACCAGTTTGTTTTTGTTTTGGATTCAACGTATATATATATATATATATATATATATATATATATATATATATAAACACACACACACACCAAAACAGGATAAACCATGTGTGTCTTAAACATAATCCAGTGCAAAAGATAATAGACAAAAGTACATAGTCCAAAAACCTACTTAAAATATTGGTAGACTAAATGCCAAATGAACAGCTATCAAAAAGTGTAATTTTTCTACGTTTATAATGATGAGTGTTTTTATCAGTAAACAGACTTCATCGTGTGTGTGTGTGTGTGTGTGTGTGTGTGTGTGTGTGTGTGTGTGTGTGTGTGTGTGTGTGTGTGTGTGTGTGTGTGTGTGTGTGTGCATGTGTAATGCTTGATTAATATTGGGCCAATTTCCAAAGGAAAGTTGCGGACAGCACTGTACACTGAAGGAAGCTATCAGCACATCAGTGGTAGTTGTGATTTCATAAAGTACACTAAAACAAGACAAAAAATTATTTATTTTGCATAGGATAATTATGGACTCCACACACACCAGATGGATTCCAAAACATAGCGTGTGCTCCCAGCATTACTGAAATGTGGCAAGGTGCTTCACCAATACCATTATGAAAGCACTTGGTGGAGGCCGTATGTGCTGCATTTATACACCACAAATATTAAACAGATTATTACAGAATCCTGCAGAATTTGCAACTTTACTTAAAAAATAAATAAATAAATGAAACCAACATTTAATGAACTATAGCAGGCTTGAGTACTGCAAGACATAGAGGAAGACGTGCAAAAGTGCTCTAAAAGGCAGCCAGCTAGTTGCCAAGCCAGTCTACACTTAAGCCAGCTCACTGGTTAGAAAATAATCAATAGGTGCCAATTAGAAAGAGAGCTGATATAGGCTCTGTGTAGGATATGCATCCCTCACATGTATGCAGTACCTCTAGAAACAAAGGTTTGTCTGAGTCTGAGTATACCGGCCTCTGGTTCATTTCAGGAGCATATGAGAGATGCTGAAGGAGTGCTCCAGACAGCAGTCCATTGCATCATCTTGCAATTCCTGGTAGAAATGTGCACCAAGGTGGATGATTACATCCACTTCCTAGCTACAGTTATGGGGGAAGAGCTGTCATGCAACAGTTGTATGCCATAGCCAACTTCCACTATATCCTTGGTGCAATAGATTGCATTCAAGTTCCAATTAAAATGCCCACTGTACCTGTTACAGAATTGTACATAAATAAAAAGGGGTGGCCATCACTCAGTTGTCAGGTGGTGTGCTCAGCTGATGGCTTCATTACAAATATCATGGTGACACACCTGGTAGTGTCTAGGAGGCTGCAGTATGGAGGGAAAGTAGTCCGAGGACTGATTTCTAACTACAGCTATAATGTAATCAGAATCCATGCCTGTCAACACTAAGTATGAAGACAACATCTGCATTTTCTTCTCACAGACAGGAGACTGGGGGTATCTACTGGAGCCTTGGCTAATGACGCCATACACAGCCCTTTTAAACCCTACTGAGCTTGCATACAACAAAACTCAAACAATAACATGAAGCACCATTAAGCCAGTATTTGGTGTGTTGAAATCAAGATTCAGTTGTCTGGACACATCCAGGCATTCAGTAAATATACACCAGAAAAGGCAGTACAGATGATTGCAGTGTATGCTATGCTACACAATATATTAACAGCAAAATATGATGGCTTTCCAGCTGCAGGTGTGTGTGACCTATCCCAAGATCTCCAGATGTCTGAAGGTGACAAAATACAGCTGTCAAGAGGAAGAAGAAATAGGAGTGAGTGATGTAGGATGTGACCATATGTCCTAGCTCAGGCAACATAGCAGCATCTGACACAAACCTTTGAGTCATGACAAGCCACATGTATATAAGTACACAAAGTAAACAGTGATGTTCATGTGTTGCCCCAAAACAGCAGCACAAATCACAACTAATGGAAATAACCCATTAGTTGTCCACATTTAACATCATAGATAACATAAGCTTAAGGTATACAAGTAAGAAGATATGAAAAATGCTGAGAGAAAACATTGATGTAGGAAGACTGCCTGCAAGGTACATCACCAAAGAAGAACACACAGACAAATGTGTGGGATGCAGGAGTTGTGCACAAAAGAAGTTGTCATGGGACAGGTGGGATATCATCATATACATAAATAGCATGGAACCTTGCCCGACAAACAGCTTATATTACAAAACATCTAGGTCCATGACATAACAAACACAGTTTAAAAACTTCCAAAATTCCAAAAAGAGTATGGCAAACATGGTAGGAAAATCCATTTATTAATTTAACTGAACCACTTTTTGTCTGCTTACATGTATGATGAAGTTCGTACATGTAAGCGGACGAAAAACGCTTCAGTTAAATTAATAAATGGATTTTCCTACCACGTTTGCCATACTCTTTTTGGAATTTAGGTCCATGACACATGTAAGGGAATATATAAACAAATGCATACTCAAAAACGAGGGGGGCATACTTTTCAATTGTCCCGAATTTCACAGAATGTCCAGATTTTTACCTTATATTTTTGGTCTGCTCCTCATAAAGTTTGTTGTTTTCTGGCAAATCTCTGAGAACAGAAGTCACTAAATAATGACATACATTTGGGGTACAGACATCATATCCATCACAAATGCATGCCAACACAAATCCTGTCATTCTAGCAAGTTTATAATAGCAATATTTAAAATCTGTACCTATTTTTGCTCCTTTGTCCCTCATTATTTTAGGTTTTGTCCAGATTTTTTGTGCTGAGAATTGGAAAGCTATGCAGGGGGTGTACACTAACTGTGCTGCATCACACAGAGAATTGTATGATGTGCAGGTGTATTTTAACACACTGTAAACATCCTACTGCTGCAGGAGTAATGACAAACCTCCCAATGACTAGCTGCAAAAATGTAAACACAAAGGAGTGTCACATCCCATGGCTGATATGGAATGTCACACATAAGGCAAAGCTAATATGCATGTCATCACTGCAACATGACTCACTTCCAGATAACATATGTGCAAACATGCAGAGCATCGGTGACACTGACAATACAACATACATGCAACATGGATTAATGTTGGTGATACAGCAACAAACATAAATACGTGTGTGTATATATATATATATATATATATATATATATATATATATATATATATATCTATATATATCTATATATATATATATATATATATATATATATATATATATATATATATATATATCTATATGCATATTCAGTCAAATATGGAAGACACACATGAGAAATACAAGTCAGCATGGTGACTAAAAATGAAAACAGGTACACAGAAGTGCAGTGCTGAGACTGAACCATATGCAGTACCATATTAAAGTGCCATAAGTGATACAGGTATGCATACAGAGGCATAGTTATGCATGAAGGAATGGCAGATGACAAACAAAAGCATAATGTAAACATCAGTCCTATCTGTCCACTAGCAGGTGATGCAAACATGAAAGCATGATGTCACATATTGCATGCTGTCATCAGTATGCTTACTAACATATGCTAATGACAAAGAGGTAGTATATGTCACAAATTGAAGCTCTTTACTAGGTTAGATAAATGATCAGAAAATCATGTTTCATCAGACATTTGAGCATCCACCTACAGAATAGTTTGTCAGTGTTCAGCACAGCAGTCATCACTGCCACAGTGTCAGAATGACATAACAGGACATGCATTGGATCAACTGTCTGTGTTACTCTAATCCCAGTCTAGGATACCCACACTGATGGCTCATATAGCAGTCCTAGCTATCCCTGCTATGTCCAGAAACACTGCCCACAGTTATCTATGAGGAGCTGGAAGTGGTAACCCTAGCATGTGAGGACACAGTGTAGACAGAAGCGTGACTGTGATGTGACCATCTGGATATGTCTTCTGGGCTGACAGTTGAGTGGTCAACAGCAGATGTGTGCACATGTTACAGCACAGACACTGATGTTATTTGGCCACGTGTGGGTCTAATGAGAGGGGGTTTGCCTCTTCCTACTGGAGATAATCTGCTTAGTACATTTATGCATGGAGGATCATGCCAGAGAAACACCACTGACAGGCTCCCTGGATCCATTGTGACCACTCATAGCATTGATCATGTTTGTCAGGTCTGTCCACACTTCATTTTTCCACACAGTATTTCCCATCCATCCAAGAAGCAGCAGCCATGCTGGCACAGAGCATCAATTATAATTTCATTCTCTGTGTGTAAGAAATTATCTCCCTTACTTCTGGTTGACATTCAGAAGACAGTGTGACATGCATGTTATTCTTTGTATGGGGACTCATATATTGGCATGATGATGTTACAAGCATATGTTAATTGACTTGGTTACCTCTTATTTACAATGCAAAGCTTTGCAAAAAAAAATGGCTTTCATGTATATTACTCTTATGTATATATAAACAAAATGGATATGAAAATAATGTTAGAATATGTAATGCATGTAACAATCCACTAAAAAAGTTCTATAGGTCATACATGAGATTTGAGTCTATGGCACTGGATATTACTACAAGTAAAGAACAACCACACATCTAATGTGCCTCAGACCCATTACTATAGTAATGGTGTTTCCAGAGCTACATGCACAGCCAAACACAATGAGCATGTGTACCACAAGAATGTTGGATGCCTGTCATATACAACCGCAGTCAGTTACATACATCATAACAAATGTTACTGTCACTATATGGTATGCAACAGGCATAATGGAAAATATGCAGAAACTGTGATGAAAATAATCCTATTAAAATTAATTGTTTTGCAATCATGGATACATATCAACACTATAAACAAGCAACAATGGAAGTTGTCTTCACGTCGTTTCTATCATTTTGAAAGTAATAACAACTACGACTATATTATTACGCATCAGAGAGTATCCATAAACTGGTCAGTGAACATGCAACTGACAGAAATCTGCATAATTTGTCAGTTTCTGTAGACATACCACAGACTTTGCAGGTTAATCAGAAATAACTATGGATATATTTTCATTCTGTCCTTACCTATAGTTCACTGAGGTGGCTTCCATTCTATCCATACAACTGCATATGGGGAAAACGTCCTTGTCACTAATTATCATCTGTAGGAATATTATTCGGTTCAGTTTGCTATCATCTGATTGAACAGTACTTGACTATTTGAAAGAATTTGTATTACTTTTATTCCCTTTTTCTATTTTGTATACTGTGATTTGTTTTCTTTACACTGTGTTTTACTTATATTCTGCTTTTAACTGCATACTAAAACTTGAAAAGAGACCACAGCTCTGTCTCTTGTGAGTCAGACAGAAAATTTTCCCACCCTCTAACCCAGTTACTGTTGTGCTCTTAAACACCGCTGTCTTTCTAGTTGCCTGTCCATTATGTTAATTTGACCATATATCTAATTTCCTCTCTGGATTTACTGGCTGGTATGAGTAAGCACAAAATTATTATTTTGTGAAATCACTCCACTTCAACTATTTAAATTTATTGGCCATTCTACTTTATTCCATAGTACCAGAATACAAAAGTTACCACCCCCTTTCAATCTATCTTGCTGCTTTAAAAATAGTGACTCTCCACTTAGACAGGCTTTTACATCTAACTCCTCTAGTGCACACTTCAGTGTTTCGGATAAACCATTTTTTTCATCTTACCTTTAAGCATCTATTGCAAGACCACCAGTTATTGTGGAGTCCTCATTCTGCCTCTCAGCAGTCATCTTGGGATTAGTGCTTCTGTTTTCTTCTGGTGAGAGAAGGAGTGCAGTTATATTATTTCCTAGAGACTGCCGATCACCAGAAAGCTTAATAAGTGCTTTATAGGCCACAGCTTAGAATCTGTGCTTATATTCTGATCCTGGTGAGAGTAGAAGCAGAGTGCATTGATTCCTGACTATTTCTGTTCAGAGAGTGAGTATCTGTGCTTAACATACCTGATTGGTCTGGTTGATATTCGAGTTACCTGCCAGAAAAAGGCTACAAGCCTCCAGACCCTTGCATCATCAGGGACAAGACAATGGATCACCAAACAGGCCGTGGCCTGCTTCTTTTCTTGGGATTGGTGCTAAAACTAAATAGCTTTAGATAGAACTAGCTAGTTTTTTTTTTTAGTTTCAGCACTCAAAACAGTTTCCTTGTGCTCAGCACTTGCTCAGAACTCATTGTAAGCACTAAATAAACTATAAATTACTACAGCACTTGACTTTCCTCACTTGTCAAGAGGAAAACAGTTCTTAGTACTTAAATTAATAAGCACGTATCCAGGCATGTCTATGGGTCAGCTCCCAGTGTTTTCTCCTGTCCACCTGATGAATCTGGGCATCTTGGGGCAATGTAGCAATTGCCTCATGTAAACTGACAATGCTCTCCTCCTACCACCCAACACTACAACCTGTGAGAGATGCACTTATATAGCCAAACTGGAAGCCAAGCTCTCTCCAGCCAACACTAGACTAGACAGTCAAGAGGAGAAGGTTAAAACCTGCACCGCACCACACTCAACACATAGTCCTTCAAAACTCACACATAGAAACACAAAGCATACACCCAAATTCACAGAGGCTCTCAATAAAAATCTGCCCAAATAACAGAGACCTCCCAAGCTGAACCGCAGACAACCACCACCCCCCAACACTACCCAAATGACACATAGCCCACAAAATCAGTGTGCCACTCAACCCCAGCCCATAAGGCAAAACAATGTACCTAGCACACTAGTCATAGGTGACTCTATATTCAGGCACACTGATGTCCCACTCACCAGGCTAAACAAGGACATAATTACTGTCAGCTGCCTATCAGGTGCCAGGATCCACCACATAATGCATGGACTCAGGTCACTCCACAAGTACAACTATGACACTGTCATTGCCCATGTTGGTGTGAATGAACTGAGATGTACCTCCCTGGACTACATGAAAAAAGACATGGAGGAGCTCTCGGATCTTGCAGCCCAGGCAGGTATGACCCTAGCACTGAATAGCATCCTGCCGTCGCCCAGAATGATACCACAGTACAAGGACAAAATGATTGACTTCAACAATTGGCTAAGCTTCTGGTGTCATTCTAAGGGGATCCAGTATCTGTCTGTCTGGGATGACATGGTCTACAGACCACGATGCTTTGCCAGAGATGGTCTGCACGTATCACCCCTGGGATTCTGGATACTGGCTAATGCTTTGCCACCCCTATAGTGCCTTTTTAGGCAATGTTCAAATGCTAAATTCACCACCGTAACAGGTACAAGCAAGCAAACTCTGAGGGCAGTGCTACTCAATGCTAGAGGTCTAAACCTCAAAATGCACTCACTCAAGGCACTCCTTAAAATGAAGAACATTGATATCTGTGCAGTGACAGAGACCTGGTTCAAGGCTCCAGACAGCACCCCTCCATTAGCAGGCTATAATTCATACCACACCTTTCGGCCACCTAACCTGGACCAAAACACTAAAGGCGGAGGCATGTCCATATTCATTAAGAATATCCACACTTCCAGGTTAGTTGCTCAACATAATGCATCCGAAATTATCCAAGTGCAACTAACACTGGGCAAGACTGCAATCCAGGTTGTAGCTTGTTACAGATCCCCCACCATGCCCCAGGATTCCCACTCTTCATTTCTTAAGATACTGGAAAATATTAAGGTACAACCCAATACCTTAACTATGGGTGATTTCAACTACCCCACCATCAACTGGGAAAACTACTCATGTACCAATTCATTCGCTCAATGTTTTCTGGAATTCATAAATTCCAACACCTTGGATCAGCTTGTCCACACCCCCACCAGGGGCAGCAATATCCTAAACCTGGTCATTACCAATATGTGTAACCGGTGTTCCACGCCAGAGGTCAACTCCTCATTGGTCAGATCTGACCACAAGCTTATCACCCTAGACATCCATATCCCACCCCCACCCCCCATTAAGGAAACCACCATCAAAAACTACTCCAAAGCCAATTTCATGCTTCTTAAGACAGAAGAGGCAAACTTCACAGAAAATAGAGGTATGACTGCTGAATCTTACACAAATGCACTGTATAAGCACATACAAGAGTGCATGGATCATGCCATCCCCAACAGAACCAATACACTATCCTCTACAACAGACGGAAGAAGCTGTTGCAAAAAAAAGTAAAATCCCAAGAATGGAGGAACTCCCTAGTAAGCCTCAGAAAGAAGCTGAGATCCCTCATAAAATCTTCCAAAGCCAGTTATGAAAATAAAATTGCCACTGATTCCAAAGACAGCCACAAAGCATTCTACAGCTATGCAAAGAATCTCAATGGCAACACTCAGATCTGTTCTGAGCTACAGCACAATGGCACTAAATCTACAGAACCAGATGATATTGCCAACATCCTGGCAGATAAGTCCAGTGCTAACTTTACCCCCTCTCACCCTCCAAAGGGCCCATCTTAATACCCGAAGAATGCAAAGCCCCTATAATCATGGATGAAAAAGTAAAGACTGCACTCTCCAAAGCCAAGAACACAGCATCCATGGGACCAGACAACATCCCAGGCTGAGTACTGCACGAACTACAGAACAAACTGGCACCCTACCTAAGTACCATGTTCAATCATAGCCTCACCTCAGGCTCTGTGCTAGTGAATGGTGCAAAGTGACGGTTATCCCACTCCACAAAGAGGGTGCCACCATGGACCCTGACAAACTACCACCCCGGGTCCCCGTTAGCCTGACAAGCATGGTCTGCAAGGCCATGGAACGTATCATCTTGGAGCTTATAAACAAAGACATAGGTAACCTCCAAACCTTGGACCCGACTCAGTTTGGGTTTATAAAAGGTAGATCATGTCTATTAAACCTGAGTGACTTCTTTGAGGCAGTCATTAGAGCCGTAGACGAGGGCAAGGTAGTGCACACAGCCTATCTTGACCTCGCCAAGACTTTTAATACCATCCCCCACTCTGGAATTATAGATAAACTCACTAAACTGGGCATAAATCCCTATGTCACAAGATGGGTGGCCAACTGGCTCACTGACAGAACCCACAAAGTAAAATTAACCGACTCCAAGTCCGACTTCAGACCAGTGACAAGTGGAGTACCACAGGGTTCGGTCCTGGGTCCTCTCCTGTTCGGCATCTACTTCTCTGAATTTCAGGCCAAAACAGAAGGTCTTTGGCTAACAAAGTTCACAGATGACTGCAAACTGGGAGCCATACTAGAATGATGTAGATGTTCTACAAAAGGGCCTCACAGAGGCAGATGTTTGGTGTCAATGTCATGGCCTCAAGCTCAATGCCAAGAAGTGCATTGTCATCCCCTTTGAGAAAAAATTGGTACCCATGAACTACCACATAGGTGGTAGCTCAATAAACACTGAAAGTGTGATAAGAGACCTCGGGACACAGGTGGACAGTAGTCTCTCCTTTGAAAACCACACCGCCATAGTAGTCAGGAAATCCTTCTACATGGCACACCTTATTACAAAAGGGTTCTCCTCTAGAAAAAAGGAGGTCATTGTTCCTTTCTATTCATCCCTCATCAGACCCATTATAGAGTACAATGCCCCATTTGGCATGTATCTCACAAGACACCTACAACAATTGGAAAGGCCACAAAAATACCTCACTAACAGGATTACTGGCCTCAAACAGATGCCATGCAGACTGTCTCAAAAACCTCCAGCTCTACTCCATTGCATATCACCTACTCAGAGGCAATCTCTGCCTAACATACATTGCTATGTCAAACCCAGAGCTGTTGGACATGCTGCACTTAAAGAAATCCCAATCTCTCCAAACTACACACTCCAGGGACCTAAACCTTGTCACCACAATAAATAGAACATGCTGGAGGGATAGACTCCTGTCCCAGGGACTTCTCATACTCTGGGACAAACTACCCATTCATGTCAAGCAAAGCTCCTCATTGGCTTTCTTTAAGAAAAGTCTTGACGACCTGATGTGAAATAGAAAATTCACCCCTGGGATCACTTCACAGGGGCACAGGAAAATAATTTTCTTGGGTGGTGAAAGCCAGGGAACCTTTTTGGCTAGGCTTATATAGGCTCCAGGGCCGATAGCCTAGTACCTATCTGTGAACCTATGAACCTATGAAAACCCAACTGACTGAAATCCATTTGAATGAAAAGCAATTGACTGAAAACCCAGTTAAATAAAACCCATTTCACTGAATCATAAAATCACTGAAAATATTCAGCATAAGAAAATACAATGTAAAATACAGTTTTTGCAAGGGGGCAAACCCCCTGTACCCCCATGTGGGAAGATTTTTTCTATCAAACCACTTTAATTACACATACTAACTCCATGGCTACACAACAACTTGAGAAAAGAAAAAACACCATACACAGTGAATTAGTATTGGTGAACATTATAGAATATCTAAGTATGGGCAAAGCAAAAGGAATATGGTCATCCTAAGTAAAAGATTGGCACTGGTAAAGTTTTCAGTTGAAGATGGAACACAAGCTGCTGTTACAAAGGGATAATTATAAGAGCATATGAAATATTGCATGATAACTATAGGAATCAATCTGAGGAGGTCAGAAAATATCGAAAAGAGAGACTGGATAAGCAATTCACAAAGAAACAATGGGAGGATATATATATATATATATATATATATATATATATATATATATATATATATATATATATATATATATGTATGTCTACTAAATAAGCAAGCTTGGAAGTGTTTGCATAGATATTTTATACCCCAAGCAGATTTCAAAGAATTTTTCCTAAGGTGCATTGCAAATGTTGGAGGTGCGATGAGGAAGAAAGATTTAATTGGGTACATATATTTTGGGAGTGTAATGATTTGGCAGACTTAAAAAATTCCATGCAGACTACTCTGTTATAAATAGTGGGTGACCATATAGGAGTAACTAAGAAATTATTTTTTTGAAGCTGTGATACAGAATCAGAATTGTCTAGACATAGTAAGCCCTTGCTGAGTTTAATTATGATGGCTGACAGGAAAGCAATTACTGGAAAATGGAAATCAAAGTCTAAATCAAGCATACTAGAAGAAGTGAATATAGTAATAAAGATAAGAGAACCGGAAGTGGGATCTTTAGAAAAGGGTAGTAACAAATTACATGGAAATTAAAGGGAATTATGAACACTACATGCAGAACAATGTTTTAGAGGAGGAATAAGGTTTAAGGGAAGGCAGCAGCTGAATAACCTATGTGATATTTGACTGACAATGACTACATAGAAAATTATATGTGATGTATAATGTTTGCAACTGAAAATATAATATAATTTGTTTTCATGTATGTAAATGTATAATTGCTTAGGTCATAAGCGATCATTCAATAAAATGTTTCTTGTTTAAAAAAGTCAAAATTTCACATACTTAATATGTAATAATTAATATTGATAAAAAAGTCTGGTTTTCTCATTCAGGTGACTGCATTAAGCCTAGGTGCTGACAAACTGGACGTTAATTTGTAGTATTATTTTAAATGAATATATTTGTTGCAAGTCCAATGGGGAGAAGAACTAATAATAGCTGCATTAAACAGTCAGACAATATTCTAGTATATGTTGAACTCTGCTTGTTTGAATTAAGAAATAATATATTTTTCAAAAAATGTCTGTTGTACATACAGAGAAGATACGTAACGCACCTCGTATAATGTAATTACTTTGAGAGTTAGAGTGCATTAAATACACTGACAATTTCCTAACGTTATTTACCAAACTGTATAAATCCAGTTACAAAAGAACTTATAACAAACGAATAATAGTAAAATAAGTGTGATTTACTGTATAGACATGTTAGGCAGAATATATTTAAATTGTATTACTCATTTGCTGAATAGACATGCTGTGGAAGGAAAAGATTCAGATTGTATTTTTTGAATGTGTTGCTCAGAAAATATTTAGATCACATTTACTATGTTAAGTAACAGCAAGAACTATTACGCTTATAGAATGTGTATATGGCTGGGTATCTTAAAGCTCCTGTGATCACTTGATAGGATTATTATGTTCACAAACATTTGCTAGACATAACCTTCTGTGTATAAAATTATAGTTGTTAATTTTATTTCTGTTTAAACCTGTATTAGGACAGGTTCTTCCAAGTCATTGAGCACTACAAACACCCTAGTCCCAAGTGCTCAAAAAATGTGAAGTTGAAGTCAGGAGCTCAGGTAACTCATAGCATGTGGTGACTGCTACACATGCTCAAATATGCGTTTGGCTAAGCAGTCATGGGGAGGGAGGGGGAAGGGAATTTTAGGCTTTGAGAGCAAATATGGGATTTTATATTTAGAGAGTGGGAGTGGGAATTTAGGGCTAGGGAGAAGGAAGGGAGTTTTAGGGTTAGGGTGCAATAAGGGAATTTAGGTTTAGAGAGGGTTTCAGACTTTTAGATTTAAGGCGTGGTCAAGAACATTAGGATTAGTGGGGGTGGAGCTTTACAGTAAGGGAATGAGCACTGATGTTTGGAGTTGGGTAAGTTTTAGGGGTAGATTTTAGTTTCTGATAAGACTGTGCAGTTTTATAGGTTCAAGTGTTAGGAGGGTTATGTGGAAATGTGAGATAAGGCTAATGGGAGTTTGAGCACTTGCTTTTTCAAACAAGTTGCAGCAAGCATGTTGTGAGCTGCTAGTATGTGAACACTTGTAGTAGATCCACTGACTCACCATGAGACTTTGAAAAAACAGTTGAACAAGCAAAACATTCAAAGGAGTAGACTTTTTTATAACCCCTTTTAAGAAATTATACTGTGGACTGTTCTTACTGATTAAAAACCATTTGGAAAGGTGGCACCATATTAGTTTGAAACACTATAAACACAATGTAGTTGATTGAAAATGTTGTCAATCTTTTTGACTGAATAATAAACCTTTACTCTATGATTGACCATGTGGAGCCTTGCTTACTTATTTATGCAAACTGAATTTCTGAGCTGTCTTGTAGGATGGTTCCTATATCAAGGAGAATCCCTTCCATTAAATATTTTGTGTATAATACATTTTTCAATGTTTCCTGTAGTCCAATATAAGGCATTTAATTTTTTTGTCTGAAGATTGAAAGTGTTTAGCAAGGAAAAAGTATGGCATAACTGCAGTTTTTATTGCTGCTTCTTGTTAATGAGTAATAGCTCATGAATCTAAGCTACTCACATAATTATTTTCATTTTGTTTTCCCTGAAATATTACAATGGACAGATCACTTCATTATAGTAGTGGCAGAAATCTATCAAAGCTGGCAAGCAATCATGGTTGTACCCCTCTGCTTGTTAAAAGAATTGTGAAGTGAATATTTTGTTGAGGACCTTGGTTATATATATATTTTTTTTATGGTTAAATTATAATACCGTGTAAACAAATTTTATAGCATGTGATAACAGCACTGAGAAAGAGTATGTATTCCACTGCTATTAGCTATGGGCTTATCCTGATCTGAGTTGTTAACTTCTAATATTCTGCAATGCTCTGCAGATGTTTTTTGTAGTATTTGATATAGCACCTGGAATGGTGTGGTAAACTGTTAAGGTCAGAATGAGAGTTATTCCACAAATGTAACAAAAATCACATAAGCCCATACCTTGCTGATCTCACACAAGTTTCAACAGCTGTCTCATTGTTCTCAGTGATTGTTCTCAACAAGTGGGGCCAACATTTTATATGGACTTTCTTGATGTTTCTGATGCATGCTGCTTGCCTGGCAACCAGTTGAGAAAAGCAATTCAGGCAAGTGGTAAAACTGTGTTTATGTAGGTGAAAAGGTTCCAGTATATCTTTGCCTGTCTCCTTAATGCACATCGAAGGACACCACAGAGTCATTTTTAAAAATCACATAACTTAGTGACTAGGCTGGGTGTCATGGACTGGTCAAAAATATTAGCGCAAGCACATAGCACTTAATAATAATGGTTGCAGCTTGTTGTTCTTGCAGTTGACTCCTGATCACATTTCTTTTGTTGTACTTGATTAAAGGGCAGCATTCATAAAGGTTATCATGAGGTGTACACCTTGTAGCAATTGATTTGTATTCACAGAAAGCACTAATACAGAGCTTTTGCATGAAGATGTGCAGCATCTCTTCAGGATGTATCAGCAGCCATGCTATATGCTAATGAGGTAAAAAGACAGTTTGGGGGAGAGGCATATGCAAGCTACCCATGTGCTTCTTTCTCTTTCTCTCTCTCTCTCTCACTCACTCTCCAGAACTGTCTCAGGGAAGTCATCTAAGTGCCAATCTATTCTTAGAATCAGCTGTGCAGATTAACATGGCCTCACCTTTCCTGATGATGTAGAGAATATGACCAAATGGCACTGTTCATCCATTGTGGTAGATGTATGTACTGGAGAGTTTAGAGGAATGGTAATATTAGGTAGTGCATGCATCCATGAGTGTATGCAAGGGTGCTACATATGTAAGTGTATGTGTGAGTTTATGTGTGTCTGCCTGACAGGTAGCAGTTGAGAGGGTAGTGAGGGATTATGTTAGGTGTGTGTGTTTGTGTGTATGTATGTGTGTGTGTGTGTCTGTGTGTGTGTGTGTGTGTGTGTGTGTGTGTGTGTGTGTGTGTGTGTGTGTGTGTGTGTGTGGCTTTCAGTGGCTGTTATATGCCCACACATCCCTAGACTAACAAGTACAGCCTGGAAACTTGGTTAGGTGGGACCACTATCCACCAGGGATGATTCTTAAAATTTGTCCGTGAGCAGGAGCAGGACTTAGATGTAGCAGGGATCAATGGATGAGGTGCAGACTAGACACCAGGATTAAGTCTGATTTCCATGCTTTAATAACACAGTATGGAGATGGGTTGGGGGGGGGACTAGACACCAGGTACAACTCTAATGTTTCTTGCCCGACTGGGAAGTAAACAGAATGGGAATCAGAAGGCAGAGGAGATTGACTAGGCATCAGGGATTTTTTAAAAGCAAAACCATTAAAAAATAGTACAGAAATTCAAATGAAGAAAAGGGTTTTGAACAATGTAACCTTGAAATAAGACTGTGCAGTTTTATAGGTTCAAGTGTTAGGAGGGTTATGTGGAAATGTGAGATAAGGCTAATGGGAGTTTGAACACTTGCTTTTTCAAACAAGTGGCAGCAAGCGTGTTGTGATCTGCTAGTATGTGAACACGTAGTAGATCCACTGACTCACCATGAGCCTGCATTAGCCTTCTGCAATAACCGATACTTGAGTACAACAGATGTGTGTGGCATTGCAGCAGTTCATCACATATGAAGTAGAGGGATGGGAAATTAAACCTACTGTTCAACATGACTATCTTCTGCCATAGCATCTATTTATTTAAGGATATGAAGTGTGAAACTGAATGTCCAACATTCTTAACTGACTGTAATCATCCCTGAATTATTAAATAGGGAAAAAAGAGACGTTGTTGATGTCAGGGGTAGCTATGGGTTATGTGGTGTGTGTGCATGCATCTGTGTGTGTTTTTCTGTGAGCTTGTGTGTGTGGAAGAGTGACTACAGGTGAGGGATGCCTGCCCTTGAGTTATACAGCCGCTGCAGGTAGCTACCAAGGGAAGTACTACTCTGAACCTCTTGATAGTTATTTGCAATTTTATGGGCGTCCATTCTAGCTGATAATGAGGTGTTTCCACATTGTGGATAAAGTATCTATGAATCACAAATAGAGACATCATGTAGGCAGGGCTTTTTAGTGTTGGCTACTTGGCCTGCACTGGGGCTGTTAATGAATCTCTACGATAGACTTTGCTTGTTTACAGCAGCCTCATGGTTTGTGTGGAACTGATGTGCTGGGTTAGAAAGAATTTTTTTCTTTCTCCACTGTAGTTTGGCATGGAGTTAATACATCTATGTATAGGGTGGTGAATACAACAGAGTGTTTCTCTACCTGCAAAAATGTGTATTTATTTTTTTACTGATTTATTTATGCAATTATTTATTTTTGTTTTTTCATTGAAACCTTTATTTAAATTCTAAAAATTGATGAAGTGTGACTTGTTGAAGAGCTGTTCAGTTTAACATAGGAAAAGCCTACATAACATGGAAGTCAGCTCAGGCCAGTGTGCTTATCATAAAAGAACATTATAAGTGCCCTTTGAATATAGATAAGATGCAGATTTGCCAGGTACAGTGAAACCGTACACTAAGACAAAATTATATTCCTTGCAGTCTAGAACAGAAATAAAAGACAACGCAAGATCACCAGAATATGGAAAACCGAGGCAAACCACTGTATTTTATACTATACCAAAAACAGCTAAGCATAAACTGCTGTACATCAATTAGATGGATGTCTTCTAAACGTAGTGGGTCTCCTAAACAGCTGTTCAAAAAAAAAAAAAAATGTCATGAGCGAGAGAAAGATACAAAGAAGAAACAATTTCAGTAATGTCATGTCAATGAGCTGTAAGCACCAATGAAGATATCCAAAAAACTTGAAAAACACAAAATCACTACAAAACCAAAAAACGCTGCTCCAGACCAAAACCATAAAAGCACGGACACCAAGGATTAGTGCTTTTATTCACTTTAATGTACTGTGAACTTCATCAGAAAACATTTTAACCACCCAAAAACAGCATTTAAATACCTAATTAACAGTCGCATGACTAGAGATGTCAGATTTAAAAAGAAAACTTTTTGTATGTACAAATATATATAGTAAAAATAATATAAATAAGTGTATAAAATAATTAATATTTTCAAATTCAAATGAATATTATTAGATAAAACTATAAAAACTTTACTACTTAGTTTGCAGAAAACATTTTATGTTAATAGTATCGTTTAAACCTGGTGCACAGTCTGCACCCAAGTAAATTTGCCATAAAGATTCCTTGCATTGTATTTTTACTATATATATATACATATATATTTGTACATACAAAAAAAGAGTTTTCTTTTTAAATCTGACATCTCTAGTCCTGTGACTGTTAATTAGGTATTTAAATGCTGTTTTTGGGTGGTTAGAATGTTTTCTGATGAAGTTCACAGTACATTAAAGTGAATGAAAGCGCTAATCCTTGGTATCCGTGCTTTTTTGGTTTTGGTCTTGAACAGCGTTTTTTGTTTTTTTTACTAATGAAGACATACTACAACTTTCAGAACTAGTGTAGGACAATACCACCAACGACAACAAGAACAATTTTGTCCCCTGCATCATCCATGCAACCCTCTGTCAATGCCTTGCATCCATGCTGGGTATATCTGCAAAATTAAGCCTCACAGACATTCTCTGCATTCTGCTAAGCCAGTTGTGTAACCTAAGGGAAGTCCTGTGAGGGTCTCACCTGTCTACATTCCACTGGAGTTTTCTCCAAGTAAGCCCTACCCACTATTGCCCCAAATTGCAGTATCATGGTGTTGCTCAAGAGGAAGTTGTGCAACAGGGGTGTGCAATGTATCACCCACCATCTGCAGCAGTTCAGCCATGCTCACTTCCTTACCCTCCTTAGCTGTACTCCCTCATGCAAAGTCCCTGGCCTCTGCCAGGGATCACAGCTGGGAACACCCCATAGCCACCCACCATCACCTGGCATGGGCCTGGCCATCCATTCCCTGCTACTCTGTCAGTCACCTAACCATCTAAGATTGAGATGTAGTCAGGGCTTTATCTTTCTACAGGTGGCTATAACAGCAAAAAAAATTGGATATATTTAAACAATAGCAAGTGGACAATGACACTATTAAAATCCAGTTACTAATATCTATCTCTCCCTCTCTTTTCCTATCTACTATGTATGTATACTACTGAATTGAACTCTGATTTAAGGAATACTGAACAAATGGAACACTGCATAGTATTATGCAGTGTCTCATTTTTATGCTGATTGTCTACGTACCATAAATGTGTTCGGCGGTAGTGGCATACACTTTGAATGTATCTGTAGAACAGAGAAGTATGAGGAAAGGTAATGACATAGTTACATGTAGTGTGCAATTCATTTTGTCAAGATGATGCACACCTGCATGACAATGTATACTGCATGGTAATTTTGGCAGTCAGAAGCAAAATGACCAAACATAGAGCATCCTAGCACAATTTATAAATCCACACAAAAATGTACACATTTATTAATTCAAAGCACACATTTAAAATTTGAACATAAAATGTTATATAATGAGAGGTGTTGCACTCTTCATCTGGTTGCAGTTGCAACAGCGAAAGTATAAGACAGGGGACATAGTTATACCATATGTATAACTTGAAAAGTAAAATACACACCCAACGTTTTTTGACTAGCAAAGGTGGCCTAAAATAAAATTATAGACAGACACATAGACAAGTCACATGGCAGTATGACATCAATTTTCACACAATATGTAGAAGCCCCAAATATATCACTGAACTAATAGTACAGATTTTGAGATTGCTCTTACTATGTTAGAATAAGCTACATAGATTGGTCAGTAGCAGACCAGGTTGATGATAGTGTGTTCAATGTAAGATGATATACCTGTTGCTAGTGGTGTTTCTGTGACATGCCTCTCATATCAAAAGACACAGTGTGGAGAACTGTAGCACTGGACTGAGTATGAAGCCACAAATTTGGCTTTATCTATATGTACAGTATTGTGGACAGCACTGTAGGCAGTTATCAAGTTCTACTTACTGTTCCTCAGTGCCACTCAGACATGGTCTAATATGTATGTATGTATGTATGTATGTATTTATTGATTTATTTAATGTTTGTTTACCGAGACAGTCTGACTGGCTGAATAACCCATTTTCAGTGGAGGCTCTAGGGGCAAAATCCCCACTAGTTACAGAGAAAACATAATCTTAGAAACTACAATCATAGGATGAGACAACAAAAAATAACCCCACAGAGAATACATGTTGTGTCTTTTGGCTTTTCCCAGTTAGGGGTCGCCACAGCGGAACTCCGGTCCGCTAATGATTGGCAGTAGATTTTTACTTGCCGAGTTGCCAGCCCTGACACACAACCTTCAATGAAGGTACGCCCATTCACACATGTCTCAAAACAGAAGACACTCTAGCTGAGAATTGAACAAGACAACGTCTGACTGTGAGGCAACAATGCTACCGTAGCACCACCAATAAATAATATAAGAAAATACAAACTTAAGCTGAGACCTTCAAAAAGTCCCTTAAGTTACAACAAATACATATGTAATATAGGAAAAATACAAAACATATGATAAGATGATCAACTTTAGCTCTTTTGGTTACTAATAATCATAAATGAGTTATAAAGAACAATGCACAATTAGAGAAATAAAATCATGCTTATGTACAAAGAACATTATCACATTTAGAGAAGCATAGTTAGATATATGCCTTAGTGGTTAAAAAATGTAGGAGTAAGATTTAAGGGTAGCTTATTAAATTCAAGATCTGTTACTGGAATTTCTCAGGAAGGATTAAATAGAGATAGTGTTCAATCAGTATTTAGACAAGAGCAAAGCCAGGAGTTAGGTAGGTGGGACTTGAGAGGTGTTTTAAATTGTAATTTAAAATATGCACAGGTACTTTTAAGCAACTATTCCTTATTATGAATGATACCAAATATATGTCACATCGGTACAGTTAGAAGTCACAAAACCATCCAAACTACAAGCAATCAAATTAAACATATATAACCATTGTTTGTCAAGTGGATTGGACGGGATGTCTGTTGTATCTGCCCATATCTGCTCATGATATAGAGGACATTATTACTGCATGTTATTGCACAGGTTGTGACACTGTTCACTGCTCCAGATATTTGCTACCAATTAACATTTCTGGGAAGAATTGGATATGTCTAATGATAATCTCTTTTACTAACAGAGGTATAAGTAAGTAGCTTCATCTTGAATTACAGAATATTATTGTTGCAGCTCCTCAGTGACATTGTGTCACAATAGCAGTTCAGAATGTAAGAGGAAACCACTTTTGAATTATAATTTCAATAATAAGTTTACCGGTACATGAACTTTTCATAAATACTGCCCTATTGGTAATTAATATTCTTTTGTGTTTACTTCTCATGTACAATATTAACTATTTTTTAACTCCTTTCCTCCATTCCCTCCTGCAGAACATTTATCTTAGGAACACTGTTTGAGCTTAAATGCACTTATCTGACAATGTTTGCGATACACACACACTCTTATGCCAATTACTGTTTTTCTTGGTTTAATTTCTCCAGCTCTTTTGAGTTTGTAATACCATGATAGGAATGGATCCCATTTCTAAGTCGATGTATGATTAAAGTTCATGAAATAATATTGTTTCAGTCTTTAATGTTAGGCAAAAGTGCTCCTTGCAGCACCTGTAATGTGCCCAGAACTGACTCCTTCTGCAATTCATATGGAGTCACAAGTATTGGTAGCACACTGAAATGCAAATGTAGAGTCATTTTTATGAGACCCATTGCTCCTACTACTACTGGAACTGTCTGGGTAACGTTTTCCACATTGCTCTTATTTCTTCCTGCAAATCCTGATATTTTCTGACTTTGTACCTCTCTTTATGTGCCACACTATAATAACTAGGTGTAGCAATTTCAGTGATAGATGCTTCTTCTTTATGGTTTTTTTTCATGGACTACTATATCTGTTTTTCTCACATCTATTTTTGTTCATTTTTCCATCTTTCTCAGCCATGTCTATAGTTTAGTGTTTGCACAATTCCCATCACACAATCTTGCCACATTATGATGTCTTTCAGTGTACAGACCCTCTGCCATGAGTGTATCACACCCAGCAATTCCTTTTTACAGAACCTACATGTGTCTGCTTCTCCAACATGTTCAATGGACTTTTTTAAATCAACATAAACATAGTTCACTATCCTGGGCTACCATTATCAACCTTTCATCCTTTGGTTTCAAGTCACCTCTCCTTAACCACTCCTATATTAAATCCTGATCAACACGAAATTGTTTAAAGAAATCTCTATAGTATATTTATGGCTTTCACAATTTCTTTTTCTCATTTGCTCCATCTTGTTATATTTGGCTCATTCGATTGTTGTCTGATTTTTATCTACTTCTGATTTGGTTTTCATTCCTGCTTGCCAACTGAATGCTTCTGCTAAACTAATCAGAAAGGTCATCATAGACTTCCTCTCTTCATGTTTTAAAACTTTTACTATGTGTGGATCGATGAGGTCAATAGAGATGTATGCAGTCCCACAACTGCAGATCTATACATATAATCAGTTTCAAGGTTGCTGATACCTCCTTCAGATCAAGGGATATAGAATCTTCTTACTTTTATATATCATTGGAGAAACATGAAGCATTTTTCTTGCATTCTTGTCCAGTTGATCTACTACCATTCAAAGCCAGTCAGTCACTCCAAAACTATATGTTAAAACAGGAGCAGCAAATTGGTTTATAGCTTGGACTTTATGTCTAGATGTCATGGCTTCTTTCAATATTAGTTTTAGTCTTCTGAAGTATTCTTTACTGAGTTTTATTCACATTTGTTCAGGTATTATTGCTGATTCTTCATCAACTTCCAAAGATACATATATATATATATATATATATATATATATATATATATATATATATATATACATACATATTCCTTCCTGCTCAAGTTCCATTATATCACATTCTTGTCCTAGATTGATATTTTCTTGGTTTGACAACTTTCCTACTTTAAACATTGCTTTCACGCATTTATCAAGATCACACCATTTTCATATAATCTGAGAAAATTTTAACCACTTGCAGTTGTGCTTTCATCTGATGAGCTATATAATTTTAAGTCATCCACAAGAAGTAGATAAGAAATATTTAAGCCAGTTTGCTTTTTTGGGAACCAAATTATAACCAAAAACTAATCTGTTAATTAAACAGCTTAATGGGTTAAGGGCAAGACAAAACAACAGCAATGACAAAGAATCACCTTGGAAATTCTCCATTTCATATATTTATACCTGGCATAATAATTTGCCCTTTGTCACTGTTTAATTGCAAAGTGGTTTGCCACTGTTTCATAGTCACTGTAATTGATCAATGAATGATGTATCTTATACATCTGTAAGCACTCCTTTATCCATAAATGTAGGATGCTGTCAAATGTGTTTTTGTAATCTATCCATGCCATACTTAGATTCTTACCCTTTTTACAATTCTCCATTATGACTTTATTTATTAACAAATGATCCTTAGTTCTATATGAATTTCTTCTGATAGCTTTTTGTTCTATGGCCATGATTGAGATTTTATCTAAATTACTATGAACTCTGACAGCATCAGTTCTAGTATATAGTTTGTACATTGTTAGAAGGCAAGTTATTGGTCTTTAGTTTTTAGGATTGCTTACAGGTTCGCTCTTAAGAAGAAGTAAAATTGTTTCTGTTGTCAACCAGGCGGGTGACTGTTCCGGACGTGCATAAAAAATAATTCTTACTTGGGGCCAAATCTTTGTGTAAACATGTTAATACTTTTAGCCAGAAGTTAGGTATTGTATTTGGGCCTGGAGTTTTCCAATTAAGAGCTTTTCTTAATTTTGTTTCAGTTTCTCTTGTCGTTACTTCATTCCATTTCATATCCTGTACATATAAACTTCTTACTATTTCTTTTACTTCTTCTATCCATTCAGCAACTTTGTTAGTATGCACAGGGCTTTTGCAGATGTTTCTCCAAAATGTGTCTATTTCTTCATATTTTTGATGGTGTTTTTATTCCTTTTGCTTTTTTTTCACAGTTTTCTATAAACTTTTTTGGGTCATCATAGAGTTGCTTATTTTGTACTTTTCCTTTATATATATATGCACATCTAAATTTTTCATGTCTGTGCTGTTGTCTTACTTTGTTATTTTCAATGATTTAAAATAGATCCTAGCCTGTTCTTATATTATGGATTGCTTTTACAACATCTGTCTTTTTAAATATTTTGGTTGCTCTGTTCCCTTATCTATACCCTTTCATCAGTGACACTTCTTGCCTTAGTGCTTTATAGTTTTCTCTGTTCGACGCTTCCATGATGGTATTTGATTTCTAACCCCCCTTTCCATTATTGCCCTATGCTTTTGTGGTAAGACTTTTATCTGTTATTAATTTAGCTACACAGTCATATATACTTATTTACTTCTGTTATATTGCATGGATTTCTGTTAATCTTAATTACTATGTTCATCTGTTTTATCAGACTTTTAACATTTTAGATCTTATTTACTTTCTTAAATCTATTTCTTTCATCGATCTTAATATGTGTATTCATCTCTGTCAAATCAAGCAACTCTTCCCTTATCTCATTTTCTTCTAAACTGAGGGTGCATTCTTTGCTGTCTGTTTCCTGTGGGCATTCTACAAGAAGCACCATACTGCCTTCCTGTAACATATTCTCTTCAGCTGCATCTCACATCATGCATTGCTCTTTTGTATGGGACCTCTTCGGCTCATTACTCCACAAAATTGCATCAGAGCGGCCATGTTTTCCTGTTCCTTTTCTTGCTGCCCAGCTGCATCTGAACCTTCATGCTGGTTTCCTACAGAAGGCTGGAGAGCATCTTCATGTGGCAAGTGATCTCATGCTTCCTGTTCCACCTGTTTTTCCTTAATTTGGAGACTCATTGGTCCATAATACTGTGACATTACCCAGTTTGATTTTCTACAGTAAATCCTTCACTTCCCAGTTAATCCATAACTTCAGTTTTTGTTTCTTTAACTTCTCCATTACTAATCCTCTTTACTACTCCCCTCTTTGTTTACTTATTTTTGTATTGCAAATGTTTTCCATATCCAGATGCCTTTGCCTGTGTTTCTCTTTAAATAACTTTAATGCTGCTTCTTATATTGATTACTTTTGCTTTCTCCTTTGTATAAATATTGAACCACATTAAATTTCTTTTTTCTTGGGGTGTCCATATTTATTCTTCGGATGTCTCCCACTTAACCTGTTTCTTCTTAATATGGGGACTCATTGTTCCATCCTGCTGTGACATGACTTACTTTGCAGGTATTCCATAATGTCAGCGTCTATTTGTTTAACTTCTACTTTACTAATCTTCTATTCTTCATTCCCCCTTGGTGATATTATTTTTGTGTTGTGAAATGTTCCATATCTGGGTGCCTTTATCTGAATTTCTCTTTAGATGTCTTTAGAACTGCATTTTTGCTTTGATTAGTTTGCCTTTCTCCTTTGTATGTATATATATATATATATATATATATATATATATATATATATATATATATATATATATATATATATATTGTACCATATCATATCTGTTTTTCTTTCCATTGTCAAAGTTTTTTTGCCTATGTAATATTTTTCATGGATTTATTCTATTAACACATTCACTACAATAGAGCTCAGGAATTTTGCACTGCAATTTCCAATAGGCAGAGCCTAAACCTTTTGACAGAATCAAATTATGTCCTCACATTTCAAACACGTGCTCATATATCTGAAACTATAGGGGGTTATGAAAGAAGTATAAATAGCAAACCCTTCAGCATACATTATTTTTATAGTGGTAGTATTCTTTAGGTTCTAAGTCACAGTAAATATTATGTTTGTAATACTTTGTAAACAACTTACAATATCTCAGCAACCACTTGAGTTATACATATACTGTCAGCAGATGAGAACTTTCATATGAAGGTAAGGAGTTTTGTTTGTGTTACTTGGTTGTTGAGAAATTTAGAAAAATGTGAAAAGTATATCTATATAAATGAATACCATAAAAGAGTTAATATCTCTTTATCTGTACTAGACAGAGGTCAAATATCAATGCAGTTGACTTTGCAAGTGTGTAAGTTTTAAGATTAAATATTTTAAAACCTTGTCCAAAGCATGGTTTTGGAATTATTGATGCAAATATGAACAAGCAATATTTGATGCCTCGAGGCGTCAATAGGAGTTAACTGCAGATGCACCCTGAGGCATCACTCGGATGTCATGAGTTAATGAACACAAATCTGCATTTGAAGCTTTTGACAGTTTTCCTTGTGTGAGTATTTTTCTTTCCTCTAATTTCTCTCTTAATCTTTTTGAATATTTTCTATCTGGTCAATCTGGGCTTCTTGAATTATAGCAACAATACATGATTTTTTCCTTATCCTCAGTAGTCCACTCCATCATCTTTATGGCTCTTTCTGGCCTGTCAGTTTTTGTGTTTTTTTGTGGAATCCTACTTCCTTCTTCAACAGGAGCGACCCCCCCCCCCAACATGGTCTAACTCCAGTGTAGGAATGTTTCTGTGTCTTAAGGATTCTAGACTGTTTAATTTTTTTTCCAGTCTGGGAACCAGTGCATACACCAGGATTAAATAAAATGAGCACAGTCTGGATGAGGCACACAAACCACAAAGATTTACTAAGATGAGCGCTTTTGTCTGGTGTACATCACCAGGCTTCTTCAGACAAATGAAAATACCATCATTACTTCTTATATACTAGCAGCTGATACAGACTCACCTATAGAAAGAACACACACCTAATTAATCTTTAAAAAGACATTGCAACAATTAAAATTTGGAAACTAATCCATTAAGCACTAAACTCTTGTAAATTACTCAAATTTATTCACAGTTAATACATATGCTTTCATAAAAACACTTAATATATGCATAAAAAAAGAACTTGTAGAACCTAAATAATTTCATCTATCATAAACTTTTAACTTTAATGAACTGGTAATAGATACTAGTTCATTTAAACCAGGGGGGCAACTAGCATTATTAAAAATCTGCCACCATGTTTTCCTGGTCTCTAAATAAACATTCCAGGGTCCTTCCCTATTGTGGTGTTTCACCTGGTCTAAGACAACAAATTTGAAAGTGTGTTGAGGGTGAATTTTAATATGCCTATATAATGCATTCTTTTGGTTGGCCTGTCCAATTTCATAAGGGTGCTCATATATCCTCTGTGCCAACTTATGTTGGGTTTTACCTATGTAAAACACCAGGCACTCCTTACACTGAGCCAAGTAAACCACTGCTTGGGAATTACAGTTGTATTTTCCCCTTATATTTATCCTTTTATCACCCGCTTGAACGTGAGTTGTAAGCAAAATGTGATTACATTGTGAGCACATATTACAGACTCTTATTTTGCCCTGAATCCTGCACTTATCATTTCTCTCCAGAATTCCTTTTAAATTCTGGCCTCTCCTGTACACCAAGTTCGGACAATCCCCCAAGGCATTACCCAAATTTTCCTTTAAAATATAATTCCAATTTTTTCTGACAATGTCCTGAATGATTGTCATATCCCTAGAAAAGACAGTCACAAAAGGACAAAAAAGTGTACCCTGTCCTGGTACTATATTATTGTTATTTGCTTTGTTAATGTTATTATCATTGCTGTTTTCCCTGCAATTATTACTGCTAGACCCAGACATATCCTGGTTAGCTGTCCCTTTTACATGTACCTGAGATTCTATTACTCAAATAACTTCATGTTCAGTAACATTTCTATTCATATTCATAATATGTTTGTATACCCATGTTTGCTGCCTGAAAATAACTTCCCTTTTGATATTATCAATCAACCTAGATGGTTAACCTCTCTCCCTAAACATACTAGTCATCTTTTCACATTCATCCAAGAAGTCTTCATACTCTGAGACCATTTGGGCAGCTCTGTAATTGCCCTTTAATAATCCCTCTTTTTACATGTAAGGGGTGATTACTGCTAAAGTGCAAAATACTGTTGGAATAGGAAGGTTTCCTGAAAATAGTAGGCTTTATGCCCCCTTCATGCTTCTTACTTATCATCACATCCAAATAAGAAATATTGTTACTGTCATATTCATACGTGAACTTCAAAAATTCAGTACTCATATTAATATATTCCAGAAAACTAGAAATCAGATCACAAGGCCTCTTCCATGCTACAAACAAATCGTCCAAATATCTGACATATAAGGACATATATTTGTAAAAAGGAGATGGGAATAATATAGTCTTCTCCCATCAGGCCATCACAATATTGACAAATAAGGGTCCACAAGTTGACCCCATGGCCACACCCTCCACTTGTTTGAAATAGTGGCCTTCAAAAAAATGTATTTAATTTTTAGTACAATTTCCATGAGTTGTGTGTATACATTAACTGTATCCTGATACAAGCCTAATTCTCCCAAAATTCAGAAAACCAGTCTAATCTAGTCTCATGGGGAATACAACTGTACAAATCTTTCACATCTATTGTTATAAAAATACCTTCCCCAAATTGATCCAACCTATTGCACATATCCAAAAATTGCCAGGAATCACGACAAATATGAGACACCCCTGACAATCCCTGCTTGAGCTTCAATCCCAAGTATTTAGCTATATAGCTTGTCTTGGACCACCCAGAATCAACTATAGGGTGTAATGGGTTGGTCAAATCCTTATGAATTTTCGGAACTCCGAAAATTGAAGGGGTTTTGGGATGTTCAGTCATCATGTAATTATATTCATCTATCTCTATTTGACCTTGCGTCACCATGTCAAATAATTCCCAATCTATCCTACTGTAGGAAATATTGACCTCATTTATTGATGCCTCACAGTAAGTATCACTGTATAACATATTAAACATTTTTGCATATAATCATCCCTAGTCATGACAATTCCTCCCCCTTTGTCCGTCTGCATAAATCTTAAGTCTACATATTGTTCAAGCTCTCTTAAGATAACAGTCTCTTCCTTTGTTAGGTTATTACCCATCTCATTTTAATTTAAATAATGTCGAAAATCTATTTCACAAGTCGACTCAAACTCTTGTAAAACTGGGTGTACCTCAGGGTTATATGTCCTAGACATGCTAATACTTCTAACATTGTCAACATTACTATTAGAAATGACATAATTTCTATGCCAATATTTCAAGTTTAAATTTCTCACATACACCTTCATATCACTTATCAAATTTGTAACATCCGTTTTATTTCCTGGTACAAAATTAACCCTCTTACATAATAAGTTAGCATGTTCACTAGAAAATTCAATATTGGTATAAGTATACACGCTGAAATCATTTGCTGTATTTAAAATAATTTTAAATGCAGGTATGACAGTCACCTCTGAAACTTTTTCCTGTTGTTGGGAGGGCCCCTCTTCCATTTCCCTGGTACATAGGGGCTCCAATTACCCTGCCTTCGATTGCTAGGTCTCTCCGACCTCCTCACCACTGGTGAATCCAAAGGGTCCATGGCCTCATTGTTGCTCTTCTGCCCTTTTTGCAACTGCTGCACCTGAAACATTGTTCATTGATGCATGGTTATCTTGTATTGCTGGTGGTGGTGGATAAGCTGTACCATTCTGGTAAGCTCATTTGTCCCTTTCAAGCTTTTTTTAGCTTTACAGTTCGAAATAGATGCTACCATACCATCCACCTCCCTAAACACAGCCTCATACTGTGCTTTACAGCTATCTAAAAAACCTGAATTATGAATAAATATATCCAATTCTCTGATCTCTGCATACAAGGAATTAAGATCCATTTTGTTATACTTAGATAAGAGCTCCAAGAGCTCACATCTGTGCCATTAGAAAATACCAAGTAACTGCAAATGCAGGGATGATTGTTTCACCAAACCGGTGGGATATTTCCAGTTCCTTAGTCCTTTTGGTTACAACTCACGTTCAAATGGGTGATAAAAGGATAAATATAATGGGAAAAATACAACTGTAATTCCCAAGCTGTGGTTTATCTGGCTCAGTGTAAGGAGTGTCCAGCGTTTTACATAGGTAAAACCCAATGTAAATTGGCACAGAGGATATATGAACACACTTATGAAATTAGACAGGCCAACGAAAAGAATGCTTTATATAGGCATATTAAAATTCACCCTCAACGCACTTTCAAATTTGTAGTCTTAGAGCAGGTGAAACACCACAATAGGGGAGGACCCTGGAAGGTTTATTTAGAGACCAGGGAAACATGGTGGCAGATTTTTAATAATGCTAATTGTCCCCCTGGTTTAAATGAACTAGTATCTATTACCAGTTCATTAAAGTTAAAAGTTTATGATAGATGAAATTATTGAGGTTGTACAAGTTCTTTTTCTTTTTTATGCATATATTTAGTGTTTTTATGAAAGAATATTTATTAACTGTGAATAAATTTGAGTAATGTATAAGAGTTTAGTGCTTAATGGATTAGTTTCCAGATTTTAATTGTTGAATCTAAATGGGAACACTCAGATCTGCTCTGAGTTACAGCACAATGGCACTAAATATACAGAACCAACTGATATTGCCAACATCCTAGCAGATAGGTTCAATGGTAACTTTACCCCCTTCTCACCCCCTAGAGGGCCCATCTCTATACCGGAAGAATGCAAAGTTCCTCTAATCATGGCTGCACAGGTAAAAAACACACTCTCCAAAGCCAAGAACACAGCATCCATGGGACCTGACAATATCCCAGGCTGCGTTCTACATGAACTACAGAATGAACTGGCACCCTACCTAAGTACCTTGTTTGATCATAGCCTCACCTCAGGCTTTGTATCCACTGAATGGTGCACCGCTACGTTTATCCCACTCCACAAAGGGAGAGCCATGACAGACCCTGGGAACTACCGCCCCATTAGCCTGACGAGCCTGGTCTGCAAGGCCATGGAATGTATCATCGTGGAACTCATAAACAAAGACATTGGTAATTGTCAAACTCTGGACCCTACCCAGTTTGTATTTGTAAAAGGCAGATCATGTCTCCTAAACCTGACTGACTTCTTTGAAGCAGTCACCAAAGCCATAGATGAGAGTAAAATGGTTCACACAGCTTATCTAGATCTCGCCAAGGCTTTCGACACCATCCCCCACTCTGGAATTACAGATAAGCTCACTAAACTAGGTATAAATCCCTATGTCACAAGATGGGTTGCCAACTGGCTCATGGACAGAACCCACACTGTGAAAGTAGCGGATTCCAAATCCGACATCAGACCAGTGACAAGTGGAGTACCACAAGGTTCAGTCCTGGGTCCTCTCCTGTTTGGTATCTACTTCTCTGAAGTGCAGGCCAACACAGAAGGTCTTTGGCTAACAAAGTTTGCAGATGACTGCAAACTAGGAGCCATAATCGAAACTCCTAATGATGTGGACAAACTACAAAAGGGCCTCACTGAGACAAATACCTGGTGTCAAAGCCATGGCCTGAAGCTCAATGCCAAAAAGTGTATTGTCATCCCCTTTGGTAAAAACTCTGTACCCATGAACTACCATATAGCTGGTAGTCCACTTAATGTCGAAATTGTGATAAGAGACCTTGGGACACAGGTGGACAGTAGTCTCTCCTTTGATAATCACATTGCCACAGTGGTCAGGAAATCCTTCTACGTGGCTCATCTCATCACAAAAGGATTCTCATCCAGAAAAAAAGAGGTCATTGTTCCCCTCTACTCATCACTCATTAGACCCATTATAGAGTACAACGCCCCTTTTGGTATGTACCTCACAAGACATCTACAGCAACTGGAAATACCACAGAAATACCTCACAAAGAGGATTACTGGCCTCAAACAGATGCCCTATGTAGACTGTCTCAAAACACTACAGCTTTACTCCATCACATATCGCCTACTCAGGGGCGATCTCTGCCTAACATACAAAGCTATGTCAAACCCAGAGCTGTTGGACATGCTCCACTTAAAGAAATCCCGATCCCTCAGAGCTACACGCTCTAGGGATGGGACCTAAACCTTGTCACCACAATAAACAGAACATACTGGAGGGATAGATTCCTGTCCCAGAGACTTCCCATACTCTGGAACAGACTACCTATCTATGTCAAACAGAGCTCCTCATTAGCACTCTTCAAGAAAAATTGTGATGATTGGATGGGAAATTCACCCCGGGGATCACTTCTGTGGCTCTGCTCGACAGTGGCACAGGAAAATAATTTTCTTGGGTGGCGAAAGCCAGGGTACATTTTTTGGCTAGGCTTGTATGGGCCCTAGGGCCGATAGCCTAGTACCTACCGATGAACCTATGAGCCAATGTCTTTTTAAAGATTAATTAGGTGTGTGTTCTTCCTATAGGTGTGTCTGTATCAGCTGCTAGTATATAAGAAGTAATGATGGTATTTTCATTTGTCTGAAGAAGCCTGGTGATGTACACCAGACAAAAACACTCATCTTAGTAAATCTTTCTGATTTGTGTGCCTGATCCAGCCTGTGCTCATTTTATTTATTTTTTAGTTTGTGTGTTTTATGGTTTTACCATACACCAGGATTGGCTGTATGGGTATTATCTAAGCAATTGTTGTTTTTCTTTTGGCTTTTCCCGGTTTGGGGTCACCACAGCAAAACTCTGGTCCACTAATGATTGGCAGGAGATTTTTTTACGGGTGCCGAGGTGCCAGCTCCATGCCCAACCTTCAATTAATGCATGCCCATTCTACGCATGTCTTTCGAACACCACTCGACCATGGAGAGGACATGCACATTCCACACAGAAGGTGCACCAGCCTTCTGTGTGGAGTCTGTATGGCCTCCCCGCGATTGAGTGGCATTCAAAAGACATGCTTAGAATTATCTAAGCAATACTGATTGAAAAAAAATAGACTCAATGCCTAGCTTTGCCTGTGGCACCAGTTGTAAGTTTGTGGCCAGAATGTAGGTGATCTAGGTTCTAATCCAACACACTCCTTTTTTTATTAATGGTGTTCCACTACAATTTATATCAAAAATAACAATATAAAGATAATTATACATGAAATAGCTATGCATAGCAGGTTAATTGAGCATACAAATTGTCATATATATTATATGTGGAACTGGGGGAATCATGACAATTACTGTTCTATAATTAAAAATTTATTTTCTGACCTGGGATGGATTTCATACTTTACTGTCAATCATCTACACAACTCCCATAACACAAATATAGCTATAAAACAGAATATATGTCTATGGTCTGACCTAGAACTCCAAAATCTACTCTGAAGGTAATACAAGTATATTCATTTCAAGTACATTATAACACCTTACTCCTGCATCAAACCTGAGAATGCATAAATCAGGAGTTGTCCGATCACACACAAACATATTTAATTAATGTATAGCACCACTCACTCTTTACTAATGTGTATATTATTAATGACCACGCTTGGAAAGCATTTCTTCTGTGTCAGCCTATAGAGAAGTATATGTATCCTCGGGTCCACGTTTAAATCTTGAAAACTCATAATCTCGAAATTCAAAATACTGAGTCCAAAATCTCTAAAGCTCAAAATACTGAAAACTCAAAATACTAAATTTCATAATATCGAAAAAAAAGTATAGGATACCAACACTTACTATACTCCATCAGAAGTACATAGAGAGACAAATAATAGAAAAAGCATATTATTTACTCCGACTATTAGCAGGGGCCAAGCACCCCTGCACCCCCTGCTACTTAAATATATCAGCTCCGAGACTGCACTTTACTACACTAAGATGAGTTATGTTGTAGTACAGCAAATTAAAAAGGAATATGACTAAGGTTACATCAGGCATTCATGAAGCATGTAATGGTATGTTTGCCATTTTCTTCTGTGGAGTGCAATCTCGGATTTGATATATTTAAGTAGCAGGGGGTGTGTGGGATACAGGGGGGCTTGGGCCCCTGTTTATATTTGGAGAAGAGTAATATGTATTGTTATGCAGTTGTGCTGGAATATTGTAAGTGTTGGTGTACTCTGTTTTTTCAATATTATGAAATTCTGTATTTTGAGTTTTCAGTATTTTGAACTTTAGAGATTTTGGACTCAGTATTTTGAATTTTGAGATATTGATCTTTCGAGATTTAGAAGTGGACCCATTTCCTCTACATTACATAGGTTTGAATCCCACAATGTACAATCTGCTTTTATTAGTGTGTAATGTGTCAAGTCATAAAACTGATCCCCCCAAGTTCAGGTCTTTTTTTTTTCCATAATAAATCTTTATTATTTTTTCCTCCAATTTTTCATACAATAATACACAAAACAAAGAAAAACAAAACAGTACTTAAAAGAAACTTATAACAACAATACTACAATATACATACATTATATACATGAATGCTTCCAACAGTTAAATGCGATCAGTATACATTGAAATAAAATTCAGAGAAAGAGTATTAAAAGATCTAGTATCAATATACAGGATTATTAATACTGACTTCCAAATTAAGTATGTACGTCCAGGGGTTAAACTGGATTCGGAACATTAAGCCAACACAATATTGAAGATTTGCTCCCATATTTTCGGATTGTTTATATTTTTCTTATGATCCCTGATTAATAATTTATGTGCTAGAATATGTTTTATCGCTACACTTTTAAAATTTTCCCATGAAGTCTGGGATGGATTCAACCAATATGTAGCTATATAAAGCTTCATTAACAAGAAAATATTTATAAGTATGATCATTTGGGATCTATCCAAGTTATTCAGAGGAATATGTAGAATCATAAATTCCCAGGAAAGTGTGGAATGTTGATAACCCATCTTTTGTAATTGAATTTTTAAAGAGTTCCAAAGTTTAAATATACATTTACAGCTCCAGAACATGTGTAGAAGATCAGCTGTTTGATCAATACAGTATGGGCATTTGGGTGAATTTTTGGAGTTGAAATTATGCAGACTGAGACGAGTGTAATAGGCATTATTAAATATCATCAGCTGAGTAAATAATAACTTTTGAAGAGATACTGATTTTAAGGTTAGGTTAATTGCTTTTAATATTTTATTATCATCAATCAATGGTATTTTATCCTTCCAGTATTTTGACAAGAGTATTTGATTTTGATATTTCAAGTCTTTTACCAGATTATATGTAGACGTTATGAATTTAGAGTCCTGTATAAGAGTTTGCCATAAATTTGAACAGTTAGTTAAATCTTCCTCCTTAATTCTGAAATCACTAAAATAGTTTATGGAAAGATCCTTTAACTGTCTCATTATAATTAAATAAGATTTAGGAAGGCTCATCTCCTTTAACGTATTATGTATTGAAATACCAAGATAAGGATATAAATCAAGTACAGTTAAATTGACTATAAGTGGAAATTTTTTAAGATCTATTAATTGATTATTGATTTTCAAATTTGGATTCTTATGAAAGGGTTGGAAAGTCATCATATATTGCAAGAGATCTAAAGACTGAAAAACATTTTGTAATGATATTATGTATAATCTAATATGCTCCATTAAAGCATATAATTTGAAGGTATCTTTATTTAAAAAGGGTAATGCCTTAGGGTTAATATCCAAACTAACAGCATGTTTGTAATTCAAAACCACCCACTTAGGTGACCATTTACTACTGGGTATCTCAAAGTTAGCCACTCTTAGAATTTTATTAGAATTTATTATTAAATAATATAATTCAAAATTAGGTAAATCTAAGCCTCCCTTATTTTTCGGAGTCATCAATTTATCATAAGATATTCTAGTTTTTCTAGGCTCCCATACAAATTTAGCTAATTCGGTATAAATTTGTTTAAAGAATTTCTTGGAAATTGAGACTTCAGAAGCTCGAAAAATTTATAACATTCTGGGGAGTACATTCATTTTAATGATTGAAACCTTTGCCATTGTTGGTAATTTCAGATTATTCCATCTTTTTAAATCAGACAATATATGATCCCAAATCAGCTTAACATTATTCACATAGAAATCTCTATTATCTGTGGAAAAAACAATACCCAAATATTTTATTTTTTCTTTGGATTTTAACTGCCCTACCAATGGTAAAAGCGAAAAGGGTTTAGGCGTTTTTAAAGGAAATAAATTGTTTTTTTTTAAGATTTATTTTATAATTGGATATCTCTGCAAATTCATCCACTGCTTTTAATATTTTCTTGGTATCTGAAACGGGCGTCGTACAGTAGATATTAAGGTCATCAGCAAAAGCAGCCATGGATATTTTAATACCATGGATTATTGGGGCATTATGATATGTATTTTGCTTAATATGTACAAATAGTGGTTCTAAATATAAATTGAATAATATAGGAGATAACGGACAGCCTTGACGCGTTCCATTCTTAATTTGTATTATTTTAGAAAAGTTTTTATTAATGTATAAAGTTGTATAAGGATTATTATATAATTTTTTTAATGTTATAATAAAGGCTTGGGGTATATTAAAGTATGATAAAATATCAAAAACATTTTTAAATTAACTCTATCAAAAGCTTTTTGTGCATCAATTATGAGTGCGTAAACATTAAGATTTCTATGACTGGCGTAAGAAATTAGTGTATGAAGTGATAACGTATTGTCAATAGTTTGTCTGCCATTTATAAAGCCAGGTTGTTCATTAGATATTATTAAATTTATTACCTTCTTCAATCTATTAGCTAAGATAGAGGTCATCATTTTCATATCTATATTTAAAAGTGAAATAGGCCTATAGTTATCCGGGTTTTGCAAATCTGCATTTTCTTTAGGTATAAGAATTGTTTTCGATGCATTAAAGTGTGGATCATTAATTTTATTGTTGATTATATAATTAAATATATGCGGAAGTATTTTACCAAGGATATCACAAAAGGTTTTGTAAAACTCTGCAGTCAGACCATCCGGTCCTGGAGCTTTATGGGGTTTCAAATTATTAATTGTATCTATTATCTCCTCAGAGGAAATTGGCTTAGTTAAATCCACCTGAGATTCATCACCGATTTTCGGAAAGATAATCTTCTGCAGAAAATCATTATTAATCTTATTTGTAAGTAATCCCTGATGATCGCCATACATTTGAGAGAATATTAATTCAAAGATATCCGTAATATCTTCAGTATTAGTATACAAATTCAGGTCTTAAAAGCTAAGTCATTTATTATATCAGTGTTGACCATCGGATAAATTGTCATGTATAGCAGCACACATGCCATAAATTAATGGCAACTGTCACAGTATCCTTCCTATTTTACAAACTGACTTCCATTTTGTTTGGCAGTGTTGCTCTCTGTTGAACATCATGCAAACATGGTAATCATAGTTGTGCAGGTTTGCACAATGGCAGTGAAACATTTCTCAAATTGGCAGGAAAACACTTTAACTATTGTTTGAGTACCTGTGCAGACATTGCAGGAGCTGGGAAGGATGGTGCCCAATTCAGGACTCAAAGATGGGGTGTGGATGAGTCAGAAATATTCATTGCACTCCTTATAAAGAGCTACAGCTGAAGGCTGCTTTAGGGGGCTATAACAGGTCTCAGTATAACGCAGAAGCTTGGAACAGTCCAGCCAAGGCTGTCTGCAGTGCAACTGGCATACCATGCACTGATGAGCAATGCGGGCATCATTATTATTATGACCTGAAATGGTGCAAACAGGCACATCTCAAACAGTTGCTGGATGACTTTAAGACTGCTCACATCCCACAGTTGTGTACGTATACAGATAAAGCAACCTTAACTGCTATAGAAAGCTGTACATAGCTTAGACTGATATGCATAATGCTTTCAAGTCTCTTTTTCTTCTCGTTTTTTATTTTCCAACTTCTCAGGAGATTTGAGTGAATATGGAGGTATATGTTGAATGACTGGAAAGACTGGAGATGTGATGGGTTATGTATGCAGCAGAAATGAACATGATTACACTAAAAGTATTGCTCTTCCATACATTACTAGCAACCCAAGCATGCAGATCTTAGCTAGGAAAGCAAGCATGCATTCTTTATTTTGTAGCTCAAGTTTTAATAGTGTATTCAGAATTGGTGTATTCAATTCCCACAAGTAACAAATAAATTCTAATTATAAAAGGATCATTATGTAATATTAATTTCATCAAAATTGGCATAAATATCACATTGTTAACTTAATCTGTATTATTTTTTGAAAGCATATATTTTTGATTTTGAAACTTCTACAGCTAATGTAATAGTAAAAGTAAATTTAACAGTACTAAAGAATTTATGTGATATATAATGGTTATAATCATCTGCTTTTTTTCCTCTCTCCCCACTCCTTATCTGTTTTTTACTTTTTTATATATGGGATCACATCATTCTAATGTCATACATTTCTGCCAGCAAACAAAATGATGTTCAGCACAGGGAGGTAGACCAAACACTGTGGCTTAGCTGACCAACCTTCCACTGGCTGACCCACCAGCACCCAGCACCTCTGCAGCCTGTACACTACCTGGGCCTTCATCAGGTAGCATTGCCCTGGCAGCAGGTGCATTGGTACCCTCCAGGATTATTGGTGATGGTGAGGATTGCATCACTTGCCAAGAACTGCCAGGGATGGTGCATGAGGTATTAGAAAGTAGCATCGGTGCAGACCTCAGCCATCTGAAGAAGTTGTTCATTGGAATGCAGAAAGAATCAAACATGAAGCAATCCCACGCTTAGCTGAGAAAAAGGACAGTGATTATAGTTCTGAGGGTGATGAATAAATCTCACTGCCCCCATGCTTGACAGACATTTACTTCCAGTGTATCCTAACTATCCCCAGTCATGATGTCTTCCAAACTTTTGTGTCCATTACCATCCCTGCATCTGTTTTGCTTGTCCTGTTTGTCTGCACCTGGTTCCTCACCTACCCTACCTACCTGACCTTGACATTCCTATGCCCCTTCCACAACATTCCTCTCTTTTTGAAATCCAAAATAAAACACATGGGCACCTGTCCCACAAAAAATGTCTAATACATAGCTCTCTACTTCACATATGTGCCTTCTCAATACACTTGATTTGGTCCAATTGGCTATACAACATGATTGCATTTTCACCCATTTGTCTTGTGGTGACAGTCCAAATTCATCCAATTTTCTCTATATGTTCACATTACACTGTTAAAGAAGTGGATAGCTATGGTTCTTTCCTAATTCCCTCCTGAACTGCTTCCCCTTTGTTCTTCCCCCACCTTGTCCCTCATTTCACCACTTTTCTAACTACCTGATTTCACACCTTTAATCTGGTCAAAAAATAGAATCACACTCCACATACACTGCAGAAATGGCCCCTAATAAAGCCTTCGCATTTTGTTTTCTGAATTTGCATGTAGTTTGACATTGCACACCAATACTGAGTGATGGTGAATAGCTCTTCATGTCTTATGACAAAAACTGTTGGGTTTCTGCCATTGGCCACACTAGTTCTGTTATTCTCGCTCAATGCTGCTTAAGCTCACTGTGCTAAAGAAACACAGAGTTAAAGCAGACTAAAGGTAGCCATTTTTGAAAGATTTACTCTGACAGTTATTTAGACCATTGAATGTTATTAAATTCAAATTATTATGTGGAGTTTTGACATAAATAATTGATTTTTTTACAGTAGCTTCAAGGGTTCAATTCCAGATGCATCTCACATAGTTTCTTAGTGTAATTATATATGTGTACTACATATTTCATCATACACATATTGAAATTTTCCAAAGTTATAACTTCTCAGGGAGATATATTGAGTGCTGCCCACAAATGAGTATCTGACATGATATCCATCCCCACTGCTCTCACCTATTTAGCTAGACTTGTTCTGCTTGTCATAAGCCTGTTCTCCATCTACTAAGCCTTTTTTACCCCTGTGTCACTCACTTCATGCTACATAGCATGTAATGATAGTAATGACAACAGATGAAAAACATGACCATTAATGTTCCATTAAAACAGACACTACTAGCTGTATGTTCATCTTTCCTTGTATTCATCCCATCCATCTGAATACTCTGTATGTGTGTGTATCTATTAGGTTGACGGATGGTGTCTGCAGACTGACTTGACTGTGCTGATGAATAATACTAAGCCATTCCCTTAAGACAATAGTTTATTGTTGCTCATGTACTGTGGATTTTTTTTTAAATAATCTGTAGGATTTTGTTAGTGACATGTTCAGGTGATGATGGATGAAGTCTTCATCCAATATCATGTGTAAAATGTCCTTACTGTGACAAAGGATACAGGAAACACTTTTCAGGATATATGGCAAGCCACAACAGCATATCTGCTAAGTCAGAAATAATCATTTTAAAACATGCACCATCCCTTCTCATTTATAGAAAGCTGTACACACAATTAAACTGTGAATTGCAATGAAGCCTACAAAACAGCTAATAGTTGTACAACTGTATAGATGTAGGCATTAATGATAAAAATCATGGAAGTCACCCACATAATCTACTGTAGTCATTGCTTGTCACATTTGCAGTAATTATCACATTTACTTATGTAATGCCATCCTAACATCATCCCTGTGTTATCAACCCTGTGTTATCTGTGCTCTGATCATGAGATTATTACTATTGCACCTGCTGCCACAAGAAAAGCTAGGCAGCAGCTGTATTTTATACTCAGAGTTGTCCAAAGTGCTGCTGGACTCTCCATGACACTTAGCATGCTTGCATGAAGGAAAGCGAACCATAGAAATATTACAATGTACCCATTTAAATAGAGAACCACATTTGCTTGCCACTTAACTCCTGGCAGACAGGGAAGGCTATAGAAACAGTTCTTCATGTTCTAAAATTTCTGCCACAACATTTCCAATATTAACTACAGTATGAGCAACACAGCATATGTCCACTCTTTCTCTCATAGCATATATTCATAACTACTTCTCAAGTACACATTATATTCCTTAAATGTGAATCTTGCATGCTCAAACACTTTGCCATTGTTCACACAAATCATTTTCTCAGTGATGTGCTATGTAAAGAGGTGTTTGTCATGTATTACTATACTTATTGCCCAGTTATTCTTCATCTTGTCAAAAGGCACTTAAAAAACACAGCAAAAGGGAGGGGACTTGTTATTCACTAAACACTTATTTACTCAAACTTATGTGTGCCCTGCACCAATGCACTTGAAAATGATATATCAGTAATAAGTCTAATGCCAACTACAATATAGAAACAAAGAGTACACTGCATTGTTACAATTTTAAAGCTTTATAATTGACACTGGACATTGAGATTGTCTGATACATGTATTATTGTGGACATCAGTTCATCAGAATATTAACTCTCATACATCAACTCATGCATTCATGCAGTTTTGAAAATATGTGTGTATGTGTGTGTGTTGTGTACACAATGTAATTGAGAAAAAGGTACATGCATGTCTCAGTTCTGCAACATGCATTATTGACAGCTTATTGCATATAGGTTAAGAAGCTGTCTTTTAAAATATTTGTGCAGATTGCAAGCTCAAAAGCAAATCCAAAGTCCAGACTTTGCACACAAGTCTCATAACAGTACATGTTACCTGCAACATTATGATGTCATCCTCTATAAAGAACCACTATGGCAAGGAAAAAATCAGGTTTCAATGATGGCGTGAACATTAACAACTTTGTTCTACAGCTGGAATAAATAGTTAGGTAGGGATTTAAGTTGCACAACAGACAAATTGTGTGTGTGCCTGTATGTGCACCTGTGTATGTGGATAGTCATAACAGCATGAGTCTGTGTTCTAATGTAATCAGGTATCATGGAGAACAAAGTTTTACAGTCATACATGATTTCACAGCAATTTTCTACAGTCCTCCCAACATCTTCTTCCAAACATACATTGATGACGTCATCTGCTTTAAATTGTTCTGTAGCAAAATAAAAGTCAGAATTGTTCTGTGGTACTTGTGTTAATTACTGTGTTGCTTAGCTTATCAAACTAGTTAGGTAGGGATTTTAATCTGACTGCAGTCAACTTGTGTGTGTAACTGTGTGTTTGCATAGTCAGACAAGCATGAGTATGTGTCCTACTGCAATTTCTGAGCTCTCACAGAGAGCAAAGCTTTGCAGTCATACATGACTACACAGAAATTTCATGCAGATCTCAAAACATCTTCTTACAATATACAGTGATGATGCCATCTGCTGTAAAGTTCTCTGTGAAAATCTAATGTCATAGTTGTGCTATGGTGCTTGTATAAGCACTGGGTTCTCCAGTTTGTGTAACTAGTTAGGTAGGGGTTCTAATATCACTGCAGCCAGTGTGTGTGTGTGTGTGTGTGTGTGTGTGTGTGTGTGTGTGTGTGTGTGTGTGTGTGTGTGTGTGTGTGTTTGCATTCAGTTAGCTGTCATTATGGAGACAATTTTAGAGCAGCATGTGAAACACTCATACTCACATCTTCTTCTCACCAGACACTGTTGATGTTGTTTGCTATAAAGTGTTGTCTGACAATGTGAGAGGTAGACATGTGCTGTGTTGTTAATACTAAGTGCTGTGATCTGTAGATAGGTAGGCAGGTATTCTAATCTCAGTACAGTCAACTTTTCTATTATCAGTCTGGAGACAATTTTAAAAGTGCATGTGAGACTAATCTCACTGCAGTCAACTTTTGTGTGTGTTCATTCTATTATCAGTCTGGAGACAATTTTAAAAGTGCATGTCAGACTACAGCTAAGTCATGCACTCCTGTCCACTTCTTATTATCAACATACACTTATGATGTGATCCCCTCTAAAGTTCACTCTGACAGCCTACTTCTTCTTCTTTCAGCTTTTCCTGGTTAGGGGTCACCACAGCAGATCACCTGTCTGCTCATGATTGCCAGTGAAGTTTTTATGGTGTTGAGTTGCCAGCCTGGTGCCCAACCTTCCACAGAAGGCACACACACACATGCACACACTCATGCCTATGGGCAATTTAGGGTATCCAATCCACCTACAGTGTTCTTTGGGAGGAAACTGGAGCACCCGGAGGCAACCACAGGGAGGACATGCAGACTTCGCACAGAAGGCACCCCAGCCAAGGATCAAACCGGAGAACCTCTTGCTGTGAGGCAGCAATGCTAACCGCTGCACCACCGTGGCCACCCTGACAGTACTATACTCAAATATCAGTGTTTGGCAGGAGCATTAACTACTGTGTTATCTAGCTTATGTAGGTATATAGTTTGTGGTCCTAATCTTGCAGCAGACAAAGTGCATGTTTGTTCATTCAAATATGAGTGGTTAGACAATTTTACAGCAATATTTAAATCCACATCTATGTAACATACTCCTCCCAACAACTTCTTCTCAGCATACAATGATGCTGTAATCCTCTATAATGTGCACTGTGACAATGCAATGGCAGACATCTGTGGTGGTGACACTATTGCATTGTGTGAAATCCAATTTGTATACCTATAATTGCCTTCAACTGTTGTGTGTGTGGTTGGTGCTATATTCATGCCAGCATATGGTCTTTTGAATCTTTTTTTTATTTGAATCCCAATCAGGAGAACTTTAACATAGCACTATGAATCCAAGCTCCCCTAATTCTCTCTAACAACATAGACATGCTTTCTGCAGAACCCTGGCTGATATCATCATCTCAAAGATTCATACATACATCGTGAAGCACAGCCCTTCCATGACCCTCTGCAAGCCATCTGCAGGCCATTAGATGTGTGATTGGTACTTCTGTCACGGGGTGATGCACATGTCACATATGGACAGAGGCAGTAAATAATACAATCAAACACATATACACATATGCACATATCCCTCTTACGTCATATAGATATATTGATTTTTAATAATAAAATAATGGCTAAAATTTAGTGTGATGTTTGCCATTAGCCTAGTAATGTCCTATGACCTTATGATGATTTCACATGTCAATGTTGATGTCATCCACATGTGCTGTGTTGAGGAGTAGATATACAGTTGCCCAACAGTGTATTCCAAACTGTGAAGTGAGGTACTGCATTGATGGCCAGTGCTGCTATTTGATTATACATTCCTTCCATAACAGCTGCAGTAATATCCCTCTTGAGGACTGTTGACATGTGATGATATTATGTATATTGCTGTCTTAGTAAGATGTGTTCTTGTAGTGGAGTACATTATCTCATTCAACTATCACAGTGACACTTGCAGTATGGCACAGGTGTGCATGTGTATACCTAACATCACAAACTGCTATTTGACATTACATCATACTAATTACATGGGCACATATGCTTTGTTTCATCTTCATATTGTAATGCTGTTATGAAATAGGAAGGATAATGTGACATTTGGCATTAATTTATGGCATGTCTGCTGCTATACCTGACAAAGGTCTGTCCATTGGTCAACACTGATATATTACATTACTTGACTTTTAAGACCTGAATTGGGGTGGGGGTCAATTTTATGACTTGAGACATGCTTTGTCAGGCCATACAGACTGATAAAAGTAAATTGTTCAATGTGGGATTTAAACCTATGTAAAACAGAGAAAGCATATACTTACACAAAGGCATTCTTTCGTCATTGTCATAGAAGAAGTGTTTGTCATACATGATCATTAATTATACAGAAACTTTAAAGAGTGATTGGTGATACACTTCAGTTAACTGTGTGTGTGACCTGAGAAGGTCTCAGTTTATGCTTTCTCAGGTGTGATGCAGGAGTAATGTGTGGCAATATACTGGAAATGCATATACTTGTATTACTTACAAAGCAGATTTCTGAGTTCTGGGTCAGACCACACAATACATTCTGTTTTACAGCTATACTTACATTATCTGTGTTGTGTAGATGACTGTCAGTAAAGTATGAAGTCCATCCCATGGCAGAAAAATATAATTACAGAACCATAATTGTCATACTAACCCCGGTTACACATATAATTCAATTGACATCATAAGTATGCTCAGTCAACCTGCTATACATAGTCATTGTTATGTATAATTATCCTTATATTGTTATTTTTGACATAAATTACAGTGGAGCACCACTTATAAAAATTTTTGTGCTGGATTAGAACTCTGATTCATATGTCTTATTGCCATGGGCATACACCTAGTGCAACATGGAACGCTAGACTGTAGGTGCATTTTTACACTCAGTACTGTCCAGAATGTGGATGGCTGAGCAACACAGCTTAGCCTGTTTGCAGAAAAGAAGGCAAATCAAGTAACAATGATTCTTTTTTGTCTGCAGCATTGAAACCTGTTTGAGCACAGGTGAGCGATGTACAAATAATACAGGCAAAAGCTAATATACATAATTTTTGTAAATAATGTTTATGATCATTTATCAGTAAAAATAAATAATGTGGGACTCAAACCACGGTCTGCCTATGTTGTGCATTGCATGCCTCAATGCTTTTACCAGGTGTACTATACACACAGTGGGGTTACAAGTGTAATTTATGCTATTATCATTATCCAAGGTGCTGACTGCAGCACAATGCAACTAAGCACGAGTGCGCTTCCTAGGGCAACAGACATTACGTTTTAAATATTTGTGCATTTCACCATGTTCACACTAAACCACACACCACACAAATATTAAAAACAGAAAATAATAATAAAACAGAAAATATTAATAACAGAAAAAAAACTGTTTTAACACGTTAAAGAATTACACAGCTCTGGATTTGAACTATCATAGTAATGAAATTACAAAACACAGTTTGAGTGTCTTATCTCTCTTTGCCACAGACACAACTTTGCAGCAGCAATTAAATTGTGTGCTACAAGCAATTGCCATTTCCTCTAAAGTATTACCAGGAGATACACTTGTATATTCTCAGTTGGTTAGACATGTGTGGCTGACATATTTAGTGCAATGAGTGATCACACAACCACTTATGGATATCTTTGCACAAATGGAGATCTGTCTTCTCTTTGTATTGTGTTCAATCTTCCTTTATCTCTGCTGTACTCTCAGACATGCAGCGTCTATAGTGCAACCTGACATAGCAGCTGTCTCTGAGACATGGCTAAAACCCAACATTTCAGACTCTGAAATACTACCCCCTGGGTTTCAAGTACTTAGACAAGACCACCTAAAGAAGAAGGGTGGATGAGTAGCCGTAATCTACTCTAGCCTACTCTCCATCACTCCCTACCAAAATCCTATTCCACAGTTCAAAAATGCTGAACTAGTCATAGGAAATCTCAAACTAAATAACCAGAAAAACATTTGTGTTATAGGCTTCTATATCCCCCCTGGAAACAACATTAAGACACTTGAGGAAATTCTTCTATGGGCCTCATATAATATCAAACTTAAGACATACATCCTAGGAGATGTGAACATTGACTGGAACAAAATTACTGCCAATAACCCCACCGTGTCAATCAATCTATGTAATTTCACTCAACTCACAAATGCTATAACCAGACCTAGTAAAAATAACCCCCTAGACTCCATACTGGACTGGATCCTTGTCTCCCATCCAATCAAAATCTCCCACACTGGCACCTTACCAGACTCTATCAGTGATCACTTACCAGCCTTCATCCATAGAGCTACCCCCTCCTCTCCTCATCTATACCAATATATCCATACTCGGAATCTCAACAACTTTAACCCTACAGCTTTTTCCAATTCTCTCAAACTGATAAATAGGGACACTCTACAAACTCTACCTCTGGACAGTGCTGTCGAATTCTTCAACTCACCCTTCTTAGACACTCTTAACTCCCAAGACCCTTCAAGAATAAAATGTGTAAATACCAATTCCGCCCCTTGGCTTAGTAAAGATACCAAAATTACCATGCAACAAAGGGACAAGACCTGGAAACTCTACCATTATAATGGGCACCCTGACACCCTTCTTAAATATAAACAACTCCACAACTTAGCCAAAAAATGTATCATACAAGACAAAAAAGCATACTATATCAAACTCCAGTCTAACCACTCCTCTAACCCCAAACAATTCTGGAAATCCATCAACTCACTTCGCAACCCAGGCACCAAAAACATCCTTAGCCCTGACACTAGTAAATCTGGTCCAGAAATAGCTACTCTGTCCAACTCCTTCTTTACTAACTCTATAGCAGAACTCACTAAACATTCCCAAACAATACCTCCCCAAATCAAACCCTCTGCCCAAATATCCACCCCAAACTATCCTGCCATAGTCCATCTCAAACCCATCCTCACCTCGTATATAAAAAAACTTCTCTCTAAGCTTAAGCCTTGCTCCAATGCCCCTGACAATATCCCCTCACTCTTTTTAAGAATTGCAGCAGACAGCATCGCCATCCCCATTAGCATACTCATCAACAGATCCATACAAGAATCATATCTCCCAAAACTGTGGCATGTAGCCTTTATCCTACCCCTCCATAAAGGAGGCAAAAGTAATAACATCTCCAACTTCCAACCCATAGCAATTCTCTCCCCTATTTCAATAATTCTTGAGAAATGCATCCACCACTAACTCATGCCATTCATTACACATAACCAACTCCTCACCCCAACACAACATGGGTTCCATCCTGGCCATAGCACAATAACAGCTCTTCTCTCTTTTCTAGACATTGTAATCCATCCCCGTGACTCTGGAGAACTTTTATCCACAGTCGTCCTTGACCTCCCCAAGGATTTCAACACAGTCTCCCATACCCACCTTCTTCACCACCTTTCCAATCTTAACCTGTCACAAAACACCATTACCTGGGTCAGCAGCTACTTCTCTGACAGATCTCAGGCAGTAAAATGGAAGACTGACACCTCAGCCTTCCTTCCCACCCCAACTGGTGTACCCCAGGGATCCATTTTTGACCCTATGCTCTTCAATATCTTCATTAATGATTCACATGCAGCCATTCTTAACACCAAGATAGTACAATATGCAAATGACTCAACTTTAGTTTGCTCTGCATCAAACCTCCCTGAGCTCCAAACAAAAACTCAAACTGCCTTCTCAACTACTGAGAACTGGATGTTCCAAAATCACATTTCTTTGAATGCCAACAAATCAAAGATCCTTCTATTCTCTCCCTCAAAATCTATCCGCCTAGACAAAACTTCTTTCAAGATTACAAGCCTTGCCAACTCCACTATAGAAGTTGTTCCTTTTGCTAAACTTCATGGAGTTAATATTGGCGCACACCTAAAATTCGATACCCATATTCAGCTAAATATAAAGAAAACCCATAGGAAACTAGGCATGCTGTACAGAAACTCCCACTTCCTCTCCCCTCAACAAGACAGACCCTCACCACTACCTTCTTAACACCTTCACTAATGTATGGTGCTTCCCTACTAACCAACCTATCTTCCTCCATCTCTTCTAAACTAGAATCCTGTTACAATAAAATCTCAAAGTTCACCACCACTTCCAAATACTCCACTCACCACTGTAAACCTCTCCACCAGCTGCAATGGCTAGAACTCCCAAACTACCTTGACTACCTCCAACTCATCACCACTCACAAAATAATTTTCAAACCAATTATATGCCCAGCACTAACAAACATCTTAACATTATACACCCCAAACAGAAATCTAAGATTTACCCACCAAAATCTAATTTCTGTTTATAAACCAAATTGTCCCGCTGGTCAGCTTCTCCTATCCTTTTCCATCACCAAAAAAAAATGGAATTCTCTCCCTCCATCTCTAAGAATTTCTGAGAACTCTGAATACTTTGAAACCCAGCTTCATTCTTACCTCTCCCAAAAATGGAAATGCAATTGCAGTCCACCTACCTAACCTGCTTAATACATAAATAATTAATAACACACAAAGTTTGTTCTTCCTTACACACTATTGATTAACCCTATGTACTGCTTTCATGATAATGCTACCTCTATACCACTCTCAGAGGATTTAAACCTCTGTATTAATTTAACTCATGCTAATATTCATGCATAAAGAACTCATCCATGCTAATGTTACTTCTATATAATTCTCAGATGATTTAAACCTCTGTATTAATTTAACCTTGTACTACTGCTCTCAACCACTAAACATACATATGCTTTACATCCTTCTCCAAGTTGCTGTTTAACTTTTGTTTAGTGTTTGTTATTTTGTCTGTAAAATTTGCTTAGTTTGTTTCTGTTTCCACTGTTATTGTACTTCATATTATGGAGCTTGTACTATGTATTATTGGAGCTTTTCTCCCCGGGCATCCAAGGAAAATGGGCTCTTTGAGCCCAGTGGACCTCCCTAGTCATCAAGCTGGAAATAAATAAATAAATTTTACATCATTCTCCTTTAACTGTATGATAAAAAGTACATGACAGTGAAAAAGTTAACTAGATATCAGATGAAGCCTATGTTTTGGATGAAAATACAGTGATTCCAGTTAGGTGATAATAAACTTTGTAGAAGTGTTATGCAAAGTTCTTGGCTTTACTTTAATTGAACTTGATTGAATATTTTATCCGATACTTCCAGGTGCCCTGTTGTTTTTGAGTTTGTCTAGAGTGTTTTGGGGCTCATATTCCTTCTCCTTTGTATGTTTCCCAATGAAATATCATGATGCCTACACATTTTCACATTGTCTGTGAGGGGGAGGTGGGACAACCACATAACCTTCTGTTTTACTAAATGAAAAGCGTGATTAGAGTGCTTAATGATGACAAATTCATATGCAAGCAAGACATTAGTTATGTGATATTTATGTGTTTTATCCTTCTCTGTTTTATCACATAGGATTATGGCACCTAAGCCTACAAATCCATGTAAACCTTTTTCCAGTGACTCTGAAAATGAAATGATAATTCATGCTTTCAGACATGACAAAGCCTTTCTGCTTGTGAGAGGACATGGAGATATGGCTGCCAGAATGGAGATTTGGAACCCGTCAATGATGTCAATACAGTAGGAAGTCGCAGCAGGACTTATGATCAGGTGCATCATTTGACCACTGATATGATTTCATCAGCCCAGAGGAGAGCAGCTGCAGATGCCCTAGAAGAGCTGTCTATGGGATGAGTCCTGCTAACGAGCCCCCACTGACAGCACATGAAGAGTTCCTGTCCACTGTTAGAGATCCAGACATCTCAGTGGAAACTGCACAACATGTGCTCGATGTCTGTGCTAATGTGGCTGGGAGGACATCTGTGTCCCAGGAGCAGCTTCTAGGTAAGCTTACATATGGCAAGTTTATATTTGCTTGTATACTAAAATATATAATTTGGCTAATACTTACTGGGAATTTTTTTTCTGTACAGTTGTTCAGTACACATGGGTGTGGGTGGACATGTCAGCCATGTTTTGGTTTCACCTATTTGTTAAAGGACATATAAATGATTGTGTATTCATTTTCCCCTGTGTTATTCCCATTGTGATGGTTAATTACCATCCTTTCCTTGCTTTATTTCCTCCAGGACAATCCTCCCTACAAAGTGTGGAGACATCTGCACATGCTAAGCAAATGTTTATTCTTTAGATATATTAATTATCTGTATGTGTAAAGTGGGTGTAATGAGTATCTGTATTGCTGGCCAGTGTTACTTTGCTATCATATAAATTGGTTTAATATTTAGTCATACCTCTCAACCTCTTGGAGCAAGAAATCTGGACTGAGCCTTAAATAAAAGTGGGACAAAGGCCTAAAAATAGGGGCAACTTTTAAATATTGCTCATACAAACTTAGAACGTTGATAGAATAACATGTTTTGCATGATCATGAGTTTTCTGAAGGGAATGATGTCTGAAACTCAAATGTCTGTCATTATTTTCTAATTTCAGTCTTTAATGATTTGCCACTAATTTGCCAGAAAACCACAATTTTATGAAAAACAGACCAAAAACATAAGGCAAAAATCTGGACATTATGTGAAAATCTTTACATTTGAAAAGTATATATATTTAGTATAGTAGTAGCAGTTTAGTTCCTGTATTTGTTGCTTATCACAGATTATCCTGACAATGGAAGTGTTGGACTTAGGAGCACTGATGTTGGAGTATCTGTAGAATCTGATGATCATCATGGCCAAACAGAGGCACATTCAAGGGGTACAGAGGTTAAATCTGACACTGAAGTTGTGACTCACCTATGCCCTGTATTTTCTTCAGACACAGACAGTATGCCTATGCATACCTATTCCACTGACCCTTAAGATATTGGACAAGTTGAGGATGACCCACTTGATTAAGGTATTGTGGTTACTGTTGCTTCAGTGCTAGTTGACTCTGGCCATAGCCAAAGTGTGGGTGAGGTGCCATGCAGAAGGGTTGGTAGGGGTGTTTGGAGGAGGCCTGTTGTCAACCCTGCACCTGGTCCAGGTATGTTATTATGTACCAATCAATTTATGCTTAGGGACAGGTCATCATGGATGTACAGGCACATTCCACTAGAGCCTCAAAAACAGGTGTAGGGTTCTAGAAATGGCACAGGATGACATGCGTGACTGCCTCCACCATGTGGCCTATTCAATGGACTGGCTGAGTGACACAATGGCAAAGGCAGTGTCTGTTATGGCATGTCTGCTGGGAGGGGAGCAGCATCCATATGGCTGTAGGTCAGCAGCATCATCTGCTGTTCGCTAATGTAGCTGTGCCAGATCCTGCTCCTTTAGTGGCACTACTTCTACTGCTCCATTAGTTGTTGAGGTGTCCACATACAGATGTGGCAGGCCATAGGTTCACATACCTGAGCACAGTCGTGAGGAGAGCTCACCCAGCAGACATCACTCATGTTTGGGTAGCACCAGCACATCTGACTGTGGGCATGGATATGGCAGTGTAACTCCTGTCAGAGCCAGTTTTAGTGGTCGGGGGCAACAACAATGAACTGATACCACTATCATGCATGGCTCACACCTGTCTGACATCCCAGGATGTACAGCTAGTACAGAGCTTGGCTGTGTTCATGCAGACACTCACACACATATTTCACAATGAGTGCCATGCAGATGTACACATAACAGGTACATGAGGCCTTTGTGAGACTTGCAGGTCATTCTGTCTCAGTGGCTATTTGATAATTAACTAAATTTCTACATGCCTGCCTTTCTTACTCACACAGTCACTACTTTTGTGCCAGCCTTGGCCTCCTGACCCCCCCCCCCCCGCTCAAACAATACCTGTACAAATGATGATAACCATGCCATCATCTTGTTTCTGTCTTTTGAATTCAGGGATACACATGTATTTTGTTTGATGCACAGAGTGGATAGTTGACTGAGTGCTTAGTATACATGTGTTGATGATGCTGTTTTGGAAATTGTACTGCTTCCTTGCAGCCTTTTGACTGTTGTAATTAATACCTTAAAATCTCATCATCAGTGTGCCTTATTGCTCCATTTGTGAGAATGTAGGGATAATTAGAGACTTGGCAATGTTTTTGTATTGTGGGTATTTTTGATGTATGAGGTCTATTAGCTTATAAACAGCAGAACTATATTGACTTAAGTCACTCCTGTCACATGTTGATGTCATTGGTGGGCTATTCATGCACTTTCTACTTAGGTACATTTGCAAGTAATGGTATGCAGGTATCTACCATTAATTTGTGATTTTACCGCTTTATTTTCCTGTTCCAAGTTCAACACTCATGATGATAGTCATGCAGTTACAGCTGTTTTAATTCAGGGCTCACTCTATGTGATGCTAGCAGTACAAAGCCATTGTATGTGTAAGTAAAGGTTGTGAGCAGTGCCTAGCATGAATTTTACTGTATGTATGTGTATAGGATTAAAGCTGTACCCCTTAAGTCATGAGCGTGTGTGCTATTTGTTGCCTCTTGGCCAGGGCAAGGACATATTGTGCATGCTTAGGTCTATCAAAACCCAGAGTGTCCGGTCGCTCTCCCCTCCGAGTCCTTGTCTGTGGGTGTGTAGTGACCTTGCCAGTGGTGGTGGAATGTGTGCCACTTCCCCTTGGTGTCCCTGTTGCAGCTGTTTTTTCATGATAATATTGCGTAGGATAGCACAGGCAATGAAAGTTTTAGCATGAGTATTGGGATTGTATTGCAGAGCCCCCCTTGATGTTCCTAGGCACCAAAACAATGACTTCAGCAGCCCAGACACATGATCTCTGATATTTCTTGCTTGAGCACGTGCCTCATTACAATGTTCCTCCTTGGGTGTGTGTGTGCAATTCTGATGAGCATCATCAGCCATGTTTCAATTGCATCCCCTGCATCACCCAGTAAATGGCCATGTGGGATATGTGGGAGAGTTGTGCCAGATATGGGCTTCATGGAAATTGCAAGGATTGCCAGCATACAAATTCTGGATGATCCCTTAGCATTACACTTGACCTGGCAGTTAATGGACTGGAAGCCCTTTCTGTTTATGTAGAGCCGTCCCGGTTCCCCTAGAGGTGTGTTGATCTCAATGTGTGTGCAGTCTATAGCACCCATGACTTCTGAGAAGTGTGTTATGAGGTAGATATCTTGCATAGTTGTAGGTCTGTCCTTGGGGGTACGGGAACAATATATGCAGTCACTAGCATGTTGTAGCATAGCATTCAGGAACTGATAAAAGATCCTAGATGTTAATGACTGTGACACCCTCAGCATGTACCTGTTGGACTCTGGAAGGCTCCTCTAGCTAAAATTCTTATGCTACACATACATTGGTCTTCACAGGTATTGGTTCCCCTCAGTCTGCCCTTGCTCTCAGTTCTGCACAACAAAGGTTGCAGAGTTCCTGTAGCGTGTCTCTATCTACCATGCAGCACGAATAGCTCCTCCATTTTGGATTGGTTGATTAATATACACTTCAGCTGCTTATGCTAGAAACACTATGCAATGATATTTACTGTTTGTGTAACTCTGCACACCATGTAAAGCTAGCTATTAAATACACATCTGCAGACTACCATGTGTGTGCACCATGCCACAATGAGCACATGGTTTTAGCAAGCCATTTAGGGTTTATTGAATTCTGGCAATTGAGTAGAAGACAGTATAATAATTATGGGATGAAAATTGATGGTCACATCTGCGAGGGAGATGATACAGATGCTTTCAACTCTCTCTTATTTTGCAAAATATCTCTGATTTTTTTGGAGTCATACTTTGATCTGCTTCTCTTAAAGTTTGTGGTTTTGCTGGAAAATTAATGAGGATTGCAGTTACTAAACAGTGATGACATGAAGTTTGAGTTTCAGACTTAAGAGCTTTCAAAATAACATTCTAATACAAAGCCTGTTATTCTAGCAATTTTTTTAAGTAAATAAAGTCACTAAGTATCACTGATTTTGGTCTTTTCTCTGACATTACTTTTTAGCTTTTTCCTTTATTTTTGAGATAAGAAGTTCAGACGTGCGTGTGTGTGTGTGTGTGTGTGTGTGTGTGTGTGTGGTGGGGTGCTGTGCATTGTACACATTATTCTGACAATAGTGAGTTCATAGGTTCATAGGTTCATAGGTAGGTACTAGGCTATTGGCCCAAGGGCCTAAGTAAGCCTAGATAACAAGGTTCCCTGGCTTACACCACCCAATAAAGTAAATTTTCTGTGCCCCTGTTGAGCAGAGCCACAGAAGTGATCCCCGGGGTGTTTTTCCTATTTCCCATCCACTCATCAAGATTCTTCTTGAAGAGTGCTAATGAAGAGCTTTGCTTAACATAGATGGGTAGCTTGTTCCAGAGTATAGGAAATCTCTGGGACAGGAATCTATCCCTCCAGTATGTCCTGTTTATTGTGGTGACAAGGTTTAGGTCCCTAGAGTGTGTAGCTCAGAGGGATTGGGATTTCTTTAGGTGTAGCATGTCCAACAGCTCTGGGTTTAACATAGCTTTATATGTTAGGCAGAGATCTCCTCGGAGTAGGCGATATGCTACAGAGTAAAGCTGGAGTGTTTTTGAGACGGTCAGTGTAGGGCATCTGTTTGAGGCCAGTAATCCTCTTTGTGAGATACTTCTGTGGCATTTCCAGCTGCTGCAAATGTCTTGTGAGGTACATTCCAAAAGAGGCATTGTACTCTATAATGGGTCTAATGAGTGCCGAGTAGAGGGGAACAATGACCTCTTTTTTCCTGAATGAGAACCATTTTGTGAAGTGGTGTGCCACACAGAAGAATTTCCTGACTACTGTGGCAATGTGATTATCAAAGAAGAGACTACTGTCCACCTGGGTCCCAAGGTTTCTTATCACACATTCGGCATTAGGTAGACTGCTGTTTACACTTTTTGGCATTCAGCTTGAGGCCATGCCTCTGACACCAGGCATCTGTCTCAGCGAGGCCCTTCTGTAGGATGTCCACATCATTTGGGGACTCGACTATGGCTCCTAGTTTGCAGTCATCTGTGAACTTCATTAGCCAGAGGCCTTCTGTGTTAGCCTGTACTTCAGAGAAGTAGCTACCAAACAGGAGAGGTCCCAGGACAGAACCCTGTGGTACTCCACTTGTCACTGGTTTGAAGTCAGATTTGGAGTCTGCAACTTTTACAGTGAGGGTTCTGTCAGTGAGCCAGTTGGCAACCCATCTTGTGATGTAAGGATTTATACCTAGTTTCGTGAGTTTAGCTATAATTTCAGAATGGGGGATGGTGTCAAAAGCATTGGCGAGGTCAAGATAGGCTATATGAACCACCTTACCCTCGTCTATGGCTTTGGTGACTGCCACAAAGAATTTGATCAGGTTCAGAAGGCATGATCTGACTTTCACAAACCTGAACTGAGTGGGGTCCAGAATTTGGTGGTTACCAATGTCTTTGTTTATGAGTTCCATGATGATACGTTCCATGGCCTTGCAGACCAGACTCATCAGGCTAATAGGGCGATATTTCCCAGGATCAGTGGTGGCTCCCCCTATGTGGAGTGGGATAACTGTTGCTGTGTGCCATTCAGTGGGCACAAAGCCTGACATGAGACTATGATTAAACATGGTGCTTAGGTGGGGAGCCAGTTCGTTCTGAAGTTCGTGTGAAATGCAGCCTGGGATGTATTCTAGTCCCATGGATGCTGTGTTTTTGGTTTTAGAGAGTGCAGCTTTTACCTGCATAGATGTGATTACAAGGACTCTGCATTCTTCCTGTATAGGTATGGGCCCTTTAGGGGATGAGAGGGGGGGTAAAGTTAGCACTGAACCCATCTGCCAGGATGTTGGCAATATCAGTTGGTTCTGTAATTTTTGTGCCGTTGTGCTGTAACTCAGAGCAGATCTGGGTTTTGCCATTGAGATCCTTGACATAGCTATAGAATGCTTTGTGGTTGCCCTTAGAATCAGTGGTGATTTTGTTTTCGTAGCTAGCTTTAAAGGATCTTATAAGGGATCTCAGCTTCTTGCTGAGGCTGACCAGGGAGCTCCTCCACTCATGGGATTTTACTCTCTTTTGCAATAGTTTCTTCCTTCTTTTGTAGAGTTTGTTTATGGCAGTGGACCACCAGAATGGCTTCCTTTTTTTGGAGGATAGCATCTTGATTCTTTTTTAGATAGCACGATCCATGCACTCATATAAGTGCTTATAGAGTGCATTTTTGTAGGATTCAGCAGTCGTAACTGTATTGTCCATCTGCATGGGTGTCATGAAGTTCGCCACTTCTGTCTTAGAAGCATGAAGTTGGCTTTGGAGAAATTTTTTACCATAGTTTCCTTAATGGTGGGTGGGGGCAGGATGTGGATATCTAGGGTGATTAGCTTATGGTCTGATCTGACCAACAAGGAGTTGACTTCAGGTGTGGAACACTGATCACTCATGTTAGTAAGGACTAGGTCTAGGATATCGTTGCCCCTGGTGGGTGTGTGGATATGTTTATCCAGGGCACTGGAATTTATGAATTCCAGAAAGCGTTGAGCGAAGCAGTTGGTACATGAGTAGTTTTCCCAGTTAATGGTGAGGTAGTTGAAATCGCCCATTATTAGGGTGTTTGGTTGAATCCTAATATTTTCCAGTATATCAAGAAAAGAGGAGTGGGAATCCTGGGGCATGGTGGGGGATCTGTAGCAAGCTACAATTTGGATTGCAGTTTTGACCAGAGTTAGTTGCACTTGGATAACCTTGGATGCATTATGCTGTGCAACTAGCCTGGAGGTGTGGATATCCTTAATGAATATGGACACACCTCCGCCTTTGGTGTTCTGGTCCAGACTAGATGGCCAAAAAGTGTGGTATGAGTTATAGCCTGGTAATGCAGGGGTGCTCTGTAGACCCTTGAACCAGGTCTCAGTTACTGCACAGATATCGATGTTTTCCATTTTAAGGAGTGCCTTGAGTGAGTGCATTTTGAGATTTAGACTTCTAGCATTAAGTAGCATCACCCTCAGTTTTTGCTTGCCTGTTCCTGTTATGGTGGTGAATTTGTCATTTGAACCTTGACTAAAAAAGGCACTATAGGGGCGGCAAGACCCTTAGCCAGTATCCAGAATCCCAGGGTGACAGGTGCAGACCATCTCTGGCAAAGCATCGTGGTCTGTCGACCATGTCATCCAAGTCAGACAGATACTGGCTCCCCTTAGAATGACACCAGAAGCTTAGCCAATTGTTGAAGTCAATCATTTTGTCCTTGTACTGCAGTATCATTCTAGGTGATGGCAGTATGCTACTCAGGGCTAGGGTCATACCTGGCTGGGCTACAAAATCGGAGAGCTCTTCAGTGTCTCTTTTAATGTAGTCCAAGGAGGTATGCCTCAGGTTGTTCACACCAACATGGACAATGACAGAGTCATATTTGTACTTGTTGTGGAGTGACCTGAGTGCATTGGTTATGTGGCGGATCCTGGTACCCAGCAGGCAGCTGATAATAACCTTCTCCTTGTTTAGCCTGGTGAGTGGGACATCAGTGTGCTGACTATAGAGTCACCTATGACTAGTTTGTTGGATACGTTGTTTTGCCTTATGGGCTGTGGTTTATTGGCACACTGAGTCTGTGGGCAGTGTGTCATTTGGGTTGTGTTGGGGGGCGGATGTTGCTTGCATTTCTGCTTTGGAGGTCTCTGTTGCTTGAGCAGATTATTATTGAGAGCCTCCGTTAATGTTTTTGTGTTTCTATGTGTGGATCTTGGTGGTGGAGGTTTAGTGGGACTACGTGATGAGTGTGGTGTGGTGAAAGTGTTTACCTTCTCCTCTTGAGTGCCACATCAATTAGTGTTGCCATGGTTCTCTGGGGGAGATCCCTTTGCATAGGTTTTATACATCTGCTTTTGTTTCTTCTCCTAGACTTGCAGCTGTATAAAGTATTACTCTGGCTATTTGTATTGTTACTTTCTTCCCAATCTAATACCAGCTGAGTACAAAGAAGGTAACTATCCCTTTTCAGAGGGGCAGAAAGGCAGAAATTATTCACATCTAAGATTTATATATTCTAGTATTTGTCTTCTCAGTTTATTGGGGAGCTATATTTTTGTTAGCTTTGAACATTAAGCTTTAGACATGTTTTTTTTTTTTTCTGAAAAAAAAAAAGTCTAAATTTCTTTCCTTACTTGTGATTTTTTTTGTTTAGGCTACCATTAAATCAAAAGGATTAAAAAGCTCTAAGATGCACCTCAGAAAATGTAGCACTCTATGATTTCTGGAGGACTATTGGCTCCCAGTCTCCTAGCTTAATTCAGTTACAGTCTCTGCCAGTTAGGATGAACCTGCTGCACACCTGCAAAGCAATCAGCATTGGAACTACTAGATCTGTATTTTGCTTGTGACATAAATAGGACATGTTGTAGAGAGAGAGATACTTGTCAGAGAACCCTCATTCTCTGGAATAGACACCCATATCAGAAATTCACCCAGGGTCTGTCCCACATGTCTCTAATGGACAGAGGCAGGCAGACAGGCAGTAAATCTTGCTCAGACTAATACACCCGTCTCTATAACCCAGAGTAACATAGAAAGTAACACACCCCTCTTTCAATATAAATGGTCAAGATACAGTATATAAAGGGACTCATTTGGGTTTCAAAGCTAGGCTTATAGTGGGCCTAGCCATTGTTAGCCTAGTATACACCAATGAACCTAACAATGGGGGAGGGGAGTTAAATAGTGAGACAGAGTGGTGAAAAATCAGGAAAGAAGTACTATATCTGGATGATGTGACACCAGGATGGGGGGACATAGAAGGGGCACTGGGAAGTGCAGGGAGGACTGGGGTGTCTAAGTTCCATTTCTCTTTAGGTTGGCCTTGTTTATGGCAAGTCAGACATCTGACTTGTATATAGTTAATAATGTGGCTACAATAAGTGGGTACATACTGTGTCAGTCATGGAAGAAAATGATGACTATGTCTATTGTTTAAACTCAGGTAATGGTCATTGACCTGCTGTAATAGAGCCCCACTGCATGGCACTTATCCTCAGCCATTCAGTAGCTTCCTACAGTTCCCGCCCTTGCTTACAAGTCACTAGCTAAATCTATGTGGGCAGTAGTGCATTCTTTAAATCCCATTGTTTATGAAAAGAGACATCTTTTTCTTTTTAATGCCTCCATTAACTCATCCCATTCTCTAACAAAATGGTATTTTAGAATGTGTATGCTTAAGTGGACTATGTCAATAGAGGATGTGAAAGGATATTGTTAGTCCATGGACTTTTCTTTAAGGGTGAACCGATTGTACCAGTTTAGTGGAGTAGTAGCAGCAATGTTATGCCACACAGATTTGCTCTGAGCTACTGCACAATGGTACCTCCTATACCGAGCGAACCAATTCAGTGCCAACTTTACCCCTCTCTCACAAAGGACCCATCACAATACTAGTAGATTGCCAAGCACCCAGTATTACTGCTGCACAGGTTAAAACAGCACTGTCCAAGGCCAGCAATACAGCTTCTACGGGACCTGACAACATCCTTGGCTGTGTTCTACATGAACTACAGAGTGAACTGGCACCTCACCTGTGTGCCCTGTTCAATCACAGCCTCACCTCAGGCTTTGTCCCTACTGAATAGTGCACTTCTACAGTTATCCCTCTCCACAAAGGAGGAGCGACTGCAGACCCTGGGAACTATTGCCCCATTAACCTGATGAGTCTGATATGCAAAGCTATGGAATGCATCATCATGGACCTAATAAACAAGAATTTCCAAATTCTGGATCCCACACAATTTGGTTTTGTGAAGGGTAGATCATGCCTGCTCAACTTGGTCAACTTCTTTGAGTCAGTCACCGAGCTGTGGATGAAGGCAAGGTGGTTCATACAGCCTACCTTGATCTGTCCAAGGCCTTTGATACCATTCCTCACTCAGGAATCATAGAAAAACTCACTAAGCTAGGCATCAACCCCTATATCATTAGATGGGTTGCAAACTGGCTCACAGGTAGAACCCACTGTGTGAAAGTAGGTGACTCCAAGTCAGACTGCCGACCAGTCACGAGTGGAGTCCCACAGGGTTTGGTCCTGGCTCCTCTGCTGTTTGGTATCTACTTCTCTGAAGTACAGGCCAACATGAAGGGACTCTGGCTGAGAAAGTTTGCAGACAATTGCAAGTTGGGAGATATTATTAACTCTGAAATAAAAACCAGCACAGAGAGAAACAACTGACACCAAGAACACTCTCTGTATGCTGGAAAAACAATGAAGTCACTTGAGTGATGAAACACAATTTATTCCACAATGTGATAAAAACTCCACAGCATTAGCAGCATGTACAAGTAAAAAATATATTTTCCACAGTAACACAATATTCACAGTCAAGCGCTTTCGTCCATCTGAACTTCTTCAGAAATATAAGTATTCAGGCATGTGGCTAGGCTGTCCACTGTAATCAGCTTTATTTTAATTGCTCAAGGAAGCAATTCTAGAAATCCTGAAAGCAATACTGTTGTGGATAACATCATAGCTCTAGGCTAATTTTGTTATTAAATGAAAGGAAAACTTGGTTAGAATCACAATTACATTGAATAGGTTTTTTTTGCTTGTTTGTCTTTTCAGCTTTTCCCAGTTAGGGGTTGCCACAGCGGAACTTATAAGGGATCTGGGAACACAGGTTGACAGCAACCTCTCTTTTGACCACCACATTGCCACTGTGGTCAGAAAGTCCTTCTATGTGGCACATCTCATTACTAAGGGTTTTGTATCCAGGAAGAAAGAGGTCATTGTCTCCCGCTACTCTTCCCTCGTTAGGCCAGTCATTGAGTACAATGCCCTCACTAAACACCTGCAACAGCTAGAGAGGCCACAAAAGTACCTCACAAAGAGGGATCGTAGGCCTTAAACACTTGTCCTATAAGGACATACTCAAAAAAATTCAACTATTCTCTGTCTCATATCACTTACTTAGAGGCGATCTCTGTTTGACTTAGAGAGCCATGTCTGACCCAGCTCTGTTAGAAATGCTACATCTAAAGAAATCCCAATCCCTCCGCACCACATGTTCCAGAGACCTCAACCTCATTACCACAATCAACAACACATGCTAGAGGGACAGGTTCATAACCCAGAGACTGCCCATGCTATGGAATAGACTTCCCATACATGTCAAGCAGAGCACCTCACTGGTCTTCTTCAAGAGAAATCTTGATGAGTGGATGGGAAATAGAAAATTCACCTCAGGGATCACTCCAGTGACTTTACTCGAGGCATTGGGAACTAAGTTCAGGTGGCACGATGCCAGGGTAATCCTATGAGCTAGGCTTGTAAAGGCTCCAGGGCCATTAGCCTAGTACACACCTATGAACCTATGAACCTATGAAACATTTTTTCTCATCCAAAGTGTTTTTTTTCATTAAGAAAACAGATTGCAGTAAACTCAGCCACAAAAAGCAATTCTTAACTCTCTGCACAATTGTGGAAACATATCTATGCGATCATGTTAAAAATGTTCATACATTCCCAGAAATAATTTTTGTGTGTGTGTGTGTGTGTGTGTGTGTGTGTGTGTGTGTGTGTGTGTGTGTGTGTGTGTGTGTGTGTGTGTGTGTGTGTGTGTGTGTGTGTGTGTGTGCGTGTACGTGTGTCTTTATCTTCATTATGTCTTTTTTTTGTTAGTTGCATGATATGTCAGGCTTTGCTACAGTATACATATTTAGCATAAATATCCGTTGTTTAATTACTTCCACTAATACAATACATTTTAGCATGTTGTTGTTATTCTGAGAAACATGCATTTTAGTCTCTCCATCTTTCACTCTTTATTGCTGCACTTTTTGCATTGTAACCCAAGTATAAAAAGAAAAGAAACACACTGAAATACAATGGCTTTTTCTTCCATTTTGAAAACAGACTAGAATTTAACAGTAGGCTGTAAAACCCTAAAGAAGAAGAATCTCTAATTTCTAAAATAAGTGAAATCATTAAGTGTTATATGCACATTCATACAATAGCAAAATAACAGGAAGAAAGCCATAAGTGTCTGTTCTGATAGGACATTATACAGTATCCTGTGGAAACCATTTTAACAGTAAATAGAGGCAGCATTCTTCTCCTATTTTAAATACTGCATAAGAACTGAGGATGTTTTTCACTTCACTTGCATATATTTGTCTCCCTGAATTCCACGAGCTGCTTTCACACTTTTCTCTCTTACTGAGACTTTCTGCAGACTGGCAGATAATGAGAGAGACTTGTCTAAATTACAGAATGGATACAATAGAATATACTAGTTAAATACTAACCTTACATATTAATTCATCAATGTGCATTTTACAAAACTGCTGGATACCCTTCCTTGGGTGAGCGGAATAATTTAGAAGATGGATTTCAGCTTCATAAAGGAATAATTGAACAGTTTCCACAATCAATCATTTCCTTACTTCACAGTGCTAATAACAATCAAAGAACAGTATTTCAGAGAAGTTTAATCTTTAAAACACCACAGGAATCTTCTAGATATTCAGTTATTCTGCTTAAAGCCACCATCTTTTGTAAATGATTCCTGAGGTGCTTTTCTATGGTGGGAAGAGTCCATACTGAACTTAGCATAACTGCAAAAAATCACTTGCTGTGATTTCTGAATTAAATCTCTAATTTCAGCTCAGAACTAGCTATAGTTTTCAATTGGATGATTTGTATTATATTACACTGAAGTTAGGAGTACTTGTCAAAACAAGGATAAATTACACCTTGTTCAGAAAGAAAGTTGACAGAAGTTCAGAATTTAGAGACTGAACAATGAAAATAACCACAGAACAATAAAAGAAATAAGTAAATAGCAGGTCAGAAGTGGGTGAAAATTTGGAAATGGAAATGGAGTAGGGTGAAATAAGAACAAGAGACAGATATGAAAAAAATGTATTTTGTGAAGAAGCTTACATGAAATAAAAACATATGCCCATCTAAGACGCATGCTTGGAAACAGACAGACAGACAGACACACACACACACACACACACACACACACACACACACACACACACACACACACACACACGCACATACACACACACACGCACACGCAGACGCATAATATACATTTTGACATACGTCAACAATTCTGCAGAAGGACAAGCTTGCATGATGTAATTACTGTTAGTATGCTATTGGTTAAAAATAGAAAGATCATCACTCATTTGTGAGTAATACAAGCCTTAACCTGGACAGCTAGGTCTATCTGTTAAAGAGGCATCCTCCCCGTAGCTGACCATGAGCTATCAAAAGCTCCTTCACCAAGTTGAATGGATGCACCTTAGCATCTCCCAAGATCAACCTGACACATGTTTGGACAGGTCAGGAGCCTGAAGACACTGGTGTAGCATCTTACTGCCAACAGGGAGTGTGCCTGAACACATTGGTGTACCATAATATTGCTGTCAGGGAGTGTGCCTGAAGTCAATGGTGTACCATCATACTGCTGTCAGTGAGTGTGCCTGAAGTCACTGGTATACCATCATAATGCTGTCAGTGAGTGTGCTTGACATCACTGGTGTACCATCATACTCCTTTCAGGGAGTGTGCCTGAAGTCACTGGTGTACCATCATACACCTGTCAGGAAGTGCGCCTAAAGCCACTGGTCTGCCATCATACCCCTGTCAGGGAGTGTGCCTGAAGTCACTGATGTACCATCATATTCCTGTCAGGAAGTGTGCCTGAAGTCACTGGTGTACCATCATACTCCTGTCAGGAAATGTGCCTGAACACATTGGAGTACCATCATACTGCTGTCAGTGAGTGTATCTGAAGTCACTGGTATACCATCATACTCCTGTCAGGGAGTGTGCCTGAAGTCACTGGTATACCATCATACTCCTGTCAGGAAGTGTGCCTGAAGTCACTGATGTACCATCATACTCCTGTCAGGGAGTGTGCCTGAAGTCACTGGTGTACCATCATACTCCTGTCAGGAAGTGTGCCTGAAGTCACTGGTGTACCATCATACTCCTGTCATGGAGTGTGCCTGAAGTCACTGATATACCATTATACTCCTGTCAGGGAGCGTGCCTGAAGTCACTGATGTACCATCATACTCCTGTCAGGGAGTGTGCCTGAAGTCACTGGTGTACCATCAAACTCCTGTCAGGGAGTCTGCCTAAAGTCACTGGTGTACCATCATAGTCCTGTCAGGAAGTGTGCCTGAAAACAACACCTTATAGTCACCAGGGAGTGTGCCTGAACACATTGGTGTAACATCATACTGCTGTCAGGGAGTATGTCCTGGAAACACTGGTGTGACATCTTGTAGTCATCATGGAGTGTGCCCTGAAAACACTGGTGTAACATCATACTCCTAAACCTGGAAATGTAGGGATAATAAAAAAACACTTTATTCCAGTCAACTATAGAATCACAAACCTTTTGGGATCAACCCTTCATCAGTGTGTAAAGAAGCAAAACAGAACATGCTTTTAAATATCCAATTTAAAATGTTAATAAAGTCACATGATACAGTCCTGCTCTAAAAGCAGTAACAGCTAGAGTAAAAAACATATATATATATATATATATATATATATATATATATATATATATATATCAAAGAAAGATAAAATATAACATATGTAAAATATGTATCTATATACACATAAACACTATTTCAAAAATAATTGTCTTATTTTCAAAATAGGTTTGACACTAACCACTGTGTTCAGACCAGGTAAATGGTCAGCTTCTAAAAGTGTAATCCATGAATATTCTCCCACATGTCTACCTAGGGCATTGATAGCTACTTCTCTACATATCTCAGATTTGTTTTTGATGATCCTGTCCCTCAACCTGTCCCTCAGCCTTCTTGTACACTTCCCTATATAAAGCACTTTGCATGCCTTACAGCATGCCATATACTCAATGGCTGTGGTATTTCATGTGGCAGATCACCTAAAAACATACTTCTTACTGGTATTTGGATGTATAAACTCACTACTAGTATTAATATCATCACAGCACTTACAGTTATAACAAGGGAAAGTGCCATATATTTTTTACTTGTACTCAACGCATTACATTTAAGATCTTTATAATCTTCAATTAAGGATGGAGCAGTTTCGATAGGAAAAAGTAGGAACTTCTACTATTTTAAGTATCTCAGGCATATTCCTCAGAATTCCCAAATTATTCTTAATGATATTTTTGATACCATTTGATCTCCTATTATACGTGGTAACATATCATATGCAATCATTCACAATGCAACTGTTATTAATGTCAAATGTTCTGTGATGATCAGAAAAATGGGGTTTCTCTTTATTGGATCTCTCCGTTGTAACTTCACATGCTACTTGCCATAACAATGAGTCATTATAACCACAGTGTTTAAAATCTGCAATCATCCTATCTAATTCTGTTCTAAAATTCTCATCATCCGTATTAAGTTGACTGACTGTCAGCATTTGTCCCTTAACCACACCCTTAAATGTATGTATGGCATGCATACTATTCTTATGAACATAGCGGTTAGAATGAACTTCTTTCTTGTGGACAGAGGTGGCACTTATTTTATCTGGTCAAAGATACATCTAGGTAATTAATATTTTCAGCAGAGAACTGAGCTGTGATTTTCAAAAAATCAGTGGTAGTATTTAAATAATCTATAAATGTATGTAATTCAGCATAATTTCTGGCGCATAAAAGAATTATCTCATCAACAAAGTGTTTAAAAAATAGCACTCTATCACAAAAAACATGAAGAGTACCATAAAAGAACTGTTCTTCTAATTGCAAGATAACAATATTGGCATATGTGTTAGCCATTGGCGTGCCCATGGCTACCCCATTTTTTTGTAAATATGCACATTCATTAAGCATAAATACATTGTTAGCCAATACTAATTCCATCAACATATTGTTTCCACTTCTCTAGCTGCCATATCACTGTTCCTACATAAATAAAACACCTAGTGCTTCCAATCCATTCTCTAAAGGTATGACAGTGAATAGTGACTTAATATCAAGAGTTACCAACAAAAACTCGGAGTTTTTATGTTCATTATGCCAAGAGTAAAATTGTTGAAGAAAATCCCTTGTATCCCTATTAAAGCTCTTAATTTTATCCAAATACTTACTTAAAATAACCTGTAAATAATTTGAAATAGGTTTGGTGATCAGCCCAGAGCCAGATACTATGGGGATCATAGGTGGACGAACTACATTTTTGTGAATTTTCAAAAGCCTATATAAAATAGATGTGATAGGACACACTACTGTAAAATAATTAATTCAGTAGTAGTGTCATTATTAAGCTGCAATTCTGATATACTCATTTAGACTCTTCCATCATAGATATTTCAATGAAAGTGTAATGATTATTCAAAAATTCAGACATAAGCTCATTATAAACTTCCCTAAGATAAATATCGCACATCCCTTATTTGCCTGTTTGTTAATGATTTCACTATTATTTTGTAAGTTATTAAGGGCTTGAAACTCAAATAAACCCCCGGATTCTGCAAGCCCTGCACAGTGTGCAGGATTAGTGCAGGAGCTCTAGCAGGCAATATGTCTGTTGTGCAATCCAGGAATAGTCTGCAGGGGCGTGCACAAGTGTTCCTTAACTAGTTCTGCACGGACTCAGCCCCTGTATGCAAATTACACCATTTGCAGGTGAAATCCATGCAAATGAGGTAAATTTGCGATCCAAGAAGCTGGAAACTGACCAGGCAGGACTAGTGTAATCTGCAGAAATGTGCTCGGTTAGTAACTGAGTACATTTCTACAAATTCCAAAACGGAGCAATGACAGCTCTAAATAAAGGGTACATATCAGTCAAGAGTCATGCCAATGGCCAAGTATAAGGCCATGGGCATTGGAAACAGCTTAAAAAATAAAAAAAAATCAACTTTTATTTTTTTTTAGCCAATCTCGACAGTTTAAGCATAGGGCAGTGTTGCGCAAACGGGATCTGGGGGAAAATAAGAAAATAAACCTAAAATAAGCATTCTAATTAAAATCACTATTCTGCTATTAAAGTCAATGGCAGGAGGAAGACAACATGGCCAGTGGGTAGTGGTTGCTAAGGGGGGAGGCTGAGTGTGAGACGTGTAACTATGCATTAGCAGGCAATCCTATGCAAATGAGGGGAATGATAGTGAATCCCTGTTTTCCCCAGCATGCTAGTCAGGTCCCAACAGTGTAGGAGAAGGAATAGCTTGGTGCAAGCCTAGGAGTTAGCTGACATCATAGGGGGTGTGTCAGGCATACTGTAAGTGGATTGGAGCCCTGTTGCTCAGGTTTGCTCCTAGCTAAGCACAGCTAAGCAAGGGTGTGTGTTTCTGAGTCTGCCTAGCACTCTTTACATTGCCTAAGCAGGTGTCCGCGCCACGCACTGGGTTTAAAAAAAAAAAGGTAAACCAGGAAATAGCAGCTCTGTGCACATTTGAGCACTGTGTTTGCACGGCATGCCCCTGGGCTTAAACAGGAAGGCAATGGGAAGGGAAAACAGTAGTAGGAAGTTAATCAAGGAGAACTAGCATAGCTGGCAGGTGAAATGTATCAGAATCAGCCAATTACAGAGACAGCAGATCAGCCCAACCCAGAACACTACTATAAACTATGCAAACACCTTCCACTCTGGTTTTTCCCATACTCTACACCACCAGTGTATACAAGTAGGGAAGTTTTAACAGACAAAACAACAAAATGATAGTGGCTGCAATAGCTATCATACAACAACTTGTGGAAGAGGCTGAGAGTGGTGAGGATGTGAATGCTGCCGACTAACCCACAGTGAGGAGATGGAGAAGAGTGTACAGACCCAGGGTAACCTACCAGGGGCTACATGAGCTGGAGATAGTGGAGCACTATAGGGTGGACAGGGACCTCCTACAGCAAATTGTTGAGCTGTACCAGACACGCCTGACACACAGAACTAAAAGAGGGGAACCCATTCCAGTGGATACCAAGGTATGTGTAGGCCTAAGAATACTAGCTACAGGTACCTTCCAAAGGCCAACTGGGGATATGATGGGGATCTCACAGGCATCCGCATCCAGGGTACTCCACCAGTTCCTGGATGCCATATCAGCACATGCCAGTGAGCATGTACATTTCCCCAACACCCGTGAGGAGGTGGCCAGCAATATGGAACTGTTCCACCAAATAGCAGAATACCTAGAGGTAGTGGGTGCTATAGACTGCACGCACATATGCATCAAAGCACCACACGGTGAGCATTGTAGGGTCTACATCAACTGCAAGAGCTTCCCCTCCATCAACTGCCCGGTCATGTGTGATGCCCAGGGCATAATAATGAATGTGTGTGCTGGCTGCTCTGGAAGCTATCACGATTCCCACATCTGGCATCTGATGCAGCTGTACCAGAGATTTGTCAATGGGGACATCCCTCATGGTCACCTAGTGGGGGATTCGGGATACGCACTGGAGCCATGGCTGATGACACCCATTAGAAATTCACACACTCCCGAACAAGAACCCCATAATGAGGCAAACACACAGACCAGGATTATAATAGAGCATGTGATTTGGATGCTCAAGTCATGGTTCCGGTGCCTGGACACATTCGGTGGAGCCTTGCAGTACTCACCAGCTACATTTACCCAAATTGTCATTGTATGTGCTATGCTTACACAATATGATCCTGTGGAAACAGCTGCAGCAGGAAAAGCATGGGGCAGGGTCACACAGTCCCCCACCATTGCCAAGGCCTGCACAGGCACAGAGTGACTCGGAGTAGGAACAACCTGAGCCTGCCCCAGTCAGCAGAAGGAGGCATGCCCAGTATGCCCTGGCCTTGGCAAGGAGGCAATGCATAGCACATACACTAACACAGGAGGGACCCAGGGAATATCATCTCTCTCTGACTCTCACATACGGTAAAAGGGATGCCAAACATGACACTACCTGTGCTCAACCATGTATAGGGAGTGTACTATGTGCATCCGACATAGGCAGCCTTGCAGCACCACCCTCAATACTGGGAAACCTACAAGGTACATGACTCACACATGCCAGTCAGGGAGGTTCTCATACCCAACAACAGTCACAGCCAGCAAGATAGGTGTAAACAAACACAAACAAAGGCTGTGCTATGGCCTCTGAATGATGCCTATGGGTATCCTCCCCCCAGGTCTACACAGACAGACTACAGCAGGTCAGACAGTGGGATGTTAGTACTGAAGGGTAGAAAGTCAGAAACTAATATGTAGGTCAATCAAAGCTAAGACCTGTAGTACACTAATATGCCTCTAGTCAGCATGATAGGTTAGAATACAGAATGAAATGGAGTACCTTACATACTAGTACAGTCATAGCAAATGTGTACAAGTGTCAGGTGTGCCCCCCCATCCTATATAGAAATGTAATAACAGTCGTGTGCCGCCCCAATCCCGTGCAGAAATGCAGTAAAAGTCAGGTGTATCCCCCAATCCTGTGTAGAAATGTAGTAACAGTCAGGTGTGCCCACCCCAATCCTGTGTAGAAATGTAGTAACAGTCAGGTGCCCCCCCCAATCCTGTGTAGAAATGTTGAAACAGTCAGGTGTGCCCCCCATCCTGTGTAGAAATGTAGTAACAGTCAGGTGTGCCCCCCAATCCTGTGTAGAAATGTAGAAACGGTCAGGTGTGCACCCCCAATCCTGTGAAGAAATGTAGAAATAGTCAGATGTGCTCCCACCAATCCTGTGTAGGAATGTAGAAACAGTCAGGTGTGCTCCCCCAACCCTACGTATGCATGTAGTAATGGTCTGGTGTGCCCCCCCATCTGATGTACACACATCATAACAGTCAGGTTTTAACCCCACAACCCTATGTAGAAATGTAAGAACATGTATGTGTAGGTATAATACCAGAGGAGCACAGATGCAGAGAGGTGGCCAAGGTAGCAGGATAGGTTGTAGCGTCTGCACAATATGCAGGTATGTGTGTGTTAGGTTGGTGTGTGTTTCAGATTGTTTGAGAGTGGTCGGTATGTATGCATGTTGAGGTAAGACCTGGTCACCATCACCCACTAATGCTGATGACAGGGACAAGTCTCACAACTGCAGTGCCAAAGACAATACCCACCAGTATAACACATGCTAGCAGAAAGCCATTGTAAATGTATGGTGGTAATATGTGTCACCATCTAAAAGATTGACATGGCATAGCTGTTGGGCTAGATATACAAGCATTACACAGGGGAAAGTACCCCAGACATACAGTATATATTGTGTCACTGTGAAATGGGCACATCCCTGAAATAGTACAAACAAGCATGCATCACATTATCTGGTCCTGTAGTAGGGATTACCGGTGTTGTCTGCCCAAACACTCACAGATCACAAAGGAGGTAGGACTGATGTAGTGGGAAACAGCTGATGCACCTGCACATGCAAGCATAACTGGAATGCCCAATGCATATCTGTGTGTCAGATGCAAGTAGTGTCCATAGCACACATGCACCCAGCTCACGCAAACACCACCCACAGGTACCTCCCTGGTTATAACCGTCCTGTGGGGAATGGATACAATATGACCCCAGCTCTATATGGCAATAGTGAAAGAATGCAGCATGCAGTGCAAGTGTCTCATGCAGGTATGTCACCAATTGTAGGTAGCACCCTGCCAGCATCCACACCACTAATCAGAACTGATAGAAGGTATTGGCATGAACACCTAGCTCACCTACCCTGTCACCCCAGTGGAATATACTGTATGGCGGTCTGAGACTGTATGACAGACAGAATTCAACGGCTTGCCACATCTGACCTGCATCAACAGCCAATGGCCAACAGGCATCTGCCAAGGGCCTGTGTCTCACATGTACTGCCAATGCATGTTATGTCATGAACATCCAATTTACAACACAACACACTCCACATATACCATATGCAAGGCCATGTGGACAAACCACAGTGACATGTCCACCATGTCCCACTGCATGAACTGTTGACCAACACCAACACGCAGCCATGATGGGGTGAAAACCATAGGGAATGTATCAGAGAATGTATGCATGATGTAAAGAAGAGGAGAGAATAACTGAGGGGGGTTGGGAGTGTGGCCAGCATGGAATGTGCAAGGTCTGACACAAAGCTATGTGCACAAACTATCCCTGGCTTTAAACACATAAATGTGTGCCTACATACCTGCCCGTATACCACAATAGGGGTAATGTCCTGACTCATGTCCCCTGCCTCTGGGTAACCTGTGAGAATCTGTACAGCTGTGAGGTATTGCCATAACAATATAAGGCTATACTGTCATGTTGCTAGATGTACATGTATGGGATCCCCCTGACAGCACTCTACCAAGGTGCTGAACCGGATACACAGACCCAGCAGTAAGTGTCTGCAGCAGCCCCTCCAGGATGGCATAACCTACCATGAATATGTAGGTGTCTGCCCACAATACCGCACACAGCTGCAGTCACCCTTGCCCCCAAGACATCACTGTGAGCAAGAATGTCCACCTGACAATACATGAGGACAGAAAACATCACCGTGTATAATACTACACATGTCTGAATATATCTGCTAACAATAGTACCATGCAGCTGAAGCAGCACAGACACAATCACCTACAGTACACACTATCCCCTGCACACTTTGTCCCCATATTGACAAATGATTGATGGATACCCTGCAGAAACAGTTTGCTACCTGTAGGTGTACAACACAAAGGTCTGCACTGGAGTACAAACTACCTGGAATCGATCCACACATGCAGTATAGAAGGGCATTCTGGGCATGCTTACACACTTGTCTGCAAACAACAGTGGACCAGACATATCTGGCAGTTGCAGAAGTTAGTGCAGACACTCCTCAGTATGCACCACTCGTGCTTTGCACACAAAGTGGATAGGACCACAGACATATATCCAAAGACAACACACTATAATAAGCCAAAAGTAGACGTACATAGATGTGTGGAAAAGAGTGACTGTGACAAGGAGCCATCCAGGCCTGTCCCACCCAGCACACAGCCAAATGGCAACAACCACATGAGTTTCAGATGTCACTCACTGTAGATACTAGCCAATGGTATCTGTCAGCAGTACCTACTATGTGGTGCAAGTGCTAGTTGTGCAACATGACTGTACAAGGAAGTAGTCATCTAGCAGCTGTATACACATACCTGTGGAATAAAGCCCTGTGTGTTCCTACATGTGGTGTGTCAAACCCTAGATGAATGGGTTATGGCCCATGCACACACACTGGCCTCCCCATAGCCCTACTCTGACAAGCCTGCTGAGGTCAACCACTGTGAAATACAGCTTTGGGAAGGTTGTAGCCCAGTAATCTCCATGGTGCATCCTATAACTGCATACTGCTGTAGTGTGATAAAATAGTTAGGTAGGAGTTCTAATCCCAGACATGGTAACTGCGTGGGTCTATGTAGAGAGCAATGCTTTTTAGGCTAGTCACACTACTTACAATTCAAATGCCCTACTTTGACAAGGCTGCTGATGTCATCCACCTTGAAATACACCTTTGGGAAGGTTGTAGCCAACTAATCTCTATGGTGTGTCCTATAACTGCGTACTACTCTAATGTGATTAAAATAGTTAGGTAGGAGTTCTAATCCCAGACTTGGCAACTGTGTGTGTGTTTGTGTGTGTGTGTGTGTGTGTGTGTGTGTGTGTGTGTGTGTGTGTGTGCGCGTGTGTGTGTGTGTGTCTGTGTAAAAAGCAATGTTTTTTAGGCTAGTCACACTCACTACACTTCATATGCCCTACTTTGGCAAGGCTGCTGATGTCATCCACCTTGAAATACACCTTTGGGAAGATTGTAGCCCAATAATCTCTGTGGCACATTCTATAACTGCGTACTGCTGTAGTGTGATAAAATAGTTAGGAGTGCTAATTCCAGACTTGGCAAGTGTGTGTGTGTGTGTGTGTGTGTGTGTGTGTGTGTGTGTGTGTGTGTGTGCGTGTGTGTGCATGCTTGTGTGTGTGTGTGTGTGTGTGTGTGTGTGTGTGTGTGTGTGTATGTGTGTGTGTGTGTGTGTGTCTGCCTCTGTCTGTGTAAAATGCAATGCTTTTTACGCTAGTCACACTCATTACACTTCAAATGCCCTACTTTGGCAATCCTGCTAATGTCATTCACTGTGAATTACACCTTGGGGAAAGGAGTACTCCAGTTATCCCCATGGTGCGTCCTATAACAGCTTCATGCTGTAGTGTGATATAGAACTCTGGTAGGGGTTATATCCCCAAACATGTCAGTTGTGGATGTTTTGTGTGTTTCTATGTCTGTGTAGGGAGCAATGCATTTTAGTCTAGTCACACTCATTACACTTTAAATGCTCTACTTTGGCAATCTTACTGATGTCATTCATTGTGAAATACACCTTTGGGGAAAGAGTACTCCAGTTATCCCTGCGGTGCGTCCTATAACTGCTTCATGCTGTAGTGTGATATAGAACTCTGGTAGGGGTTCTATCCCCACACATGGCGGTTGTGGATGTTTTGTGTGTGTGTCTATGTCTGCATAGGGAGCAATGCATTTTAGGCTAGTCACACTCACTACACTTCAAATGCCCTACTTTGGCAATCCTGTTGATGTCATTCACTGTGAAATACACCTTTGGGGAAGGATTACTCCAGTAATCTCCATGGTGCATCCTATAACTGCATAGTGCTGTAGTGTAATAAACTATTTAGGTAGGAGTTTTACACCCAGACATGGTGTGTGTGTGTGTGTGTGTGTGTGTGTGTGTGTGTGTGTGTGTGTGTGTGTGTGTCTGTGTTTGTAATTCATATCCTGTATGGAGGTGGCTGTGAGTGTGTAACAACTGGAGTCAATGGGGAGTGGGTTTTGCAAATCTCTTCTATGATGGCCCTAGTATATATCACAATGTCCACTGTACAGGGATAACATATGTGAAATAGCCAAGAGGCTGGTGTGCATATCCATACTCCTACATTTGACATCAAGGCCAGGCGAACAAAGTGAGCGACCCTAGCATTACCCAGATAACACTCTCAACCCATGTCTCATACACATACATACATGCCTGGGCAACAGCCACTATGTTGATAGTACCCTGCATATTGCTCACTGATAGTAACCATGGTATGATTGCAGTGGGCTACAATGGGTATGGCACCCCAACCATCAGTCCATTAGGCACATACATGCTGACAGTGCACATTCCCCATGTTCCCCACTGGGCACCTGCAACACCTGTGGTGCCTTCAAATGTGACCCACAAAGGAAATACCATGCCTGAAAACATGCCATGTATGGACAGATGCCACTGATACCAGAGAATACCAGTATCATGCTGTCAATGAAGGTGCTGGGTCAACTAACAGTTCCCGCAACATGAGGCCAGGACTGGCACATCTGATGATAATAATCTGTGTACACAACATGGGCCAGGCACCCCTGGTACTGTCCCACATGTCAGTGTACATGCATGTGGGAGGTGTGCACATCCCAGACACTGTCCATGTCATGGACTAAGGAACACATACATGTCAAGCAATGCACAGGTGACTGGATGGTGAATACAATACCCACCTGTGTGGTCAGATCCAGACACTACACCCCTGTGTCACAATGAAAACATTTTGTCATGTCCTAATGCCAAGGTATACCTATTACCAGGCCTTTTATAGCCATCTGGCACGGTCGCAAATGACACACCCATGCAGCAATGCACCCATGTATGTATGTACTGGTACCCAGTGTCTGTCTGTGCATTGTATGATGCATATGACCACATTCACACTCACTACAACCCCCATTGGCATACTGAAGCATGCTGTCTGATGTCAGACACCTCCACATACCCTTTGCTCATATAACCTCCATATGACCCCTGTGGTGCATGTGATACCTGCACTGTAATGTGTTGTGGCAATCCCATTTGTGATGATTTGTATTCCTGGCCCTATCAAGTGTGTCAATATGTGTGCATCCCTGTGAGAGTGTGGCTGTGTTGACGCTGGCACCTGTTCATGTGGGCAAGCACGTGTACTACACCTAACATATAGCTACCATATCTCTGTTGCAAATGTCACTCACCATCACATATAGGTTTTGAGGGCTCCTTAACATGTGACCTATGTGGCACATCAAATAACTGCACAGACATGTGATAGCACTACATAGTCATCAGCGGTTTGATACCCTGTACTGGTGGGTGTGTCACACAAACATGCTTATGTTTTACTCTCCCACCCCTCCCTGACTATTCTTTGACTCTGTCTGCCTCTCTCACCCCCTCTCTGGTGGATGAAGAGATTTACACCTGCTGTGCTTAGGCAGCAGCATGTGTATTTTAAGTGTTGCTCATGATCAGCTGATAGTCTCTGCATGAATTGCAGCCCTCCTCTAGCTGATTGCATGTGGAACAGCTGTGGTAACATTCCCATAGCCAATTGCTTTGAAACACACTCCAATATCTAGGGACATCATGTTGGTGTTAGGTCTTTACATACACTGTGAGCAGGAACTTGATCCGTTGTTTGGCAAACAGCATCTCAGATGGACTGGGGAGCTACCTCTAAAAACATACACTGTGGAAACAGGGCAACACACAAAAGGGTGATGTGCCTGACCCGACTACAGACTGTAAGTGCTGCTATACTGCATTTGGAGTAATGTTGGTGTAACAGAGTGTGTGTGGATATAGCTGTCCTACATGTCTTTTTTTTTAAAAAACACATTTTATTTATTTTGCTAAGTACATTAGAAATAATAAAAAGAAAATATGCAACTACAACAAATATTCAGTTGTGAACAAACCTTAATACATCAATGGTTGAAAAATCATAACCTATATACATACGTGCCAATATATATCAGAAAGGAGAAAGAAAAAAAAGATACTAGGTATAGTGCTGTATAAAATGAAAACTCCAAATGCTGAGTTTTAACAGGTAGTATAAACATAACATCTATCTTATCATGATATCCCATCTATCTTGCCAACTATCAAAGAAATTGAGGGAGTTTAAGAAGCAAACAATGGATAATGTTTTTACTCAGGAACACCCCGGGGAAACAATCCCCTTTACAAATAAAACTGTTTAGGACACATGTAATGCGTAAAGGGTAAAACTAATTATATAAGTGGTGTTCAGGATTAGTCAGTTAAAAGGAGAAAAATAAAGTCCCATAATTCTTGATATGCTGTTCATTTGTGGGGATCAATTATTATCAGTTTTTGGGAAGTAATATACTTGATTGCCAAATTTTTAAAGTCCCTCCATGTCAATTTAGAGCGATCAATCCAGTGTTTAGTAATATAGAATTTTATTAGAAGACAGAGTGTGATTAGAGCCCTAAGTTTCAACATGGATATTTTAAGACTGGTGATGTGTAGTAAGGCCATCTCCCAGGACAAGGTGGATTTATGATACCCCATTTTATCTAGCCTTACTTTGAGAGAACACCAGATACTGTGAGAGTATCTGCAAAACCATAAGATGTGGATAATATCAGCTTGGGGAGAGGAACAACAGGAGCAAGAAGGAGAGACATTCGGGTTAAATTTATTCAAACAAGCCGGAGTTAAATATAAGTTATTGGCAATCATGAATTGTGTGTACATGAGATATTTAAATGGAGAATACTTAAGGGTAAGTTTTATTGATAGAGTCTTCTGTTGTAGAGTTAAGTTGGCACTCTGTTGATCCCAGTACTCTGCAAACAAAATTTTCCCTTGATTCAGAGATGCAGAAAAGGCCTTGTAGGCTTTAGAAGTCATGTGTTTTCTACTCATTAAGTTTTGTATTAAATCTGCTACTCGATTATGGTCTGCTTCAGAGCTTGGGTAGCTGTCAAGAAAGGATGAGGTGAATTCCCTTAGTTGCCTTAAAATAGTGGCATATTTTTTGGGCAATGCCCAAGTATCCCTAAGGTCTGTTAGTGAAAGGTGTTTAAGTTTGTGTATATCCCATAAAGTTAAATCCCTAATGAATGAGTAGTTAGTTAAATTGATCATTTTACCACCCATCATTAAGTCTGGGTTAAGATGAATAGGTTGAAATATTAAAAGGGCATTACTCAGATTAAGAGATTGGAAGAGCTCCTGTAGAGTCTTAACTAATCCTTTTAGTGAGTGATGTAATTTTAGTTTCTTAAGGTTAGCTTTATTTAAGAAAGGCAAGGCTGCAGGGTTAAAGTCATGTTTAAGAGCATAGTTATACCACATTTTAATCCATAAGGGGGTACGGGTAGGCGAGTTCGGACGATAGCTAGCAATAGTAAGTATCCGATTTGCATGGATAATTCTGTAGTATAATAAGAGATCAGGCAATGTCAATCCCCCTAATGATTTGGATAGAGTAAGCCTTTGGTATGAAATCCTAACAGATTTAGGGTACCAAATGAATTTTGCAAGAGCTTTATGAATTCTGTTGAAAAAAAAAGTTGAAACCGTAGATAAAGAAGAATTAAGATGATAAAGTATTTTTGGGAGTATATTCATTTTAATAATAGAAATTTTTGTTAGCATTGGAAGTTTTAAGTGTTGCCATCTTGACATGTCTTGGGAGATGGAGGACCAGATTTTAGATAAGTTCGTTTGTAGAAGGGAAAGAGAAGAGGGATCATAACAAACTCCTAGATATTTTAAAGAATAGTCTAAACGAAAAGCAAATTCAGGGAATAAGTGTTGTTTATGAGCTGGGGTATTAATCGGGAAAATAAAGGATTTGTTTTGGTTAATTTGGTAATCTGAAATAGAGGTGAAAGAGTGTAAAGCTTTAATGATCTTCTTGGTGTCAGACATAGGAAGTTCAAAATAAAGATTTAGATCATCAGCAAAGGCTGTAAAGCTGATGTTGGTGTTAAAAATTCTAGGAATTGAGTGATATTCTTTTTTGCAATATAAGCAGGAAAAAGGTTTCTAAATATAAATTAAATAGTAAGGGAGATAAAGGGCATCCTTGTCTAGTGTCGTTTGTGATTTTTATCGGTTTGAGTCTTGTTTATTTATATATAGATGAGTGTATGCACTATTATACAGTATTTTGATCCAGTTAGTAAATTCAGGAGGAATATCAAATCTCGACAGGACTAAAAACAGAAAATTCCAGTTTACCCGATCAAATGCTTTGCAAGCATCTAGTATCAGAGCATATCTAGGGTTTTTACCTTTCTTGGTGAGATTTATTATAGTTTCCAACGTCAAGGTGTTGTCCCATGTATGCCTGTTAGGCATAAAGCCCGTCTGCTCTGAAGAAATCAGGCCATGCATGTTTTTTTTAAGTCTGTTCGCTAAAACAGCTGAGATAATTTTTATCTCTGTATTCATAAGGGAGATGGGCCTATAGTTGTTTACGTTAGCTTTATCCAAGGTATTTTTGGGAATTAGTATCATTTTTGAATAGTTAATGTACCAATGTCTGTACATAATGTCTGTTATGCCTTTATTGGCAATAGATTCAAAGAGTTTGAGTAAAATGGGAGCAAGGATGTTTTTAAATGTTTTGTAGAAGTCAGATGAATAGCCATCTGGGCCTGGAGCCTTACCACACTTGAGATCATCAATGACTTTGATAATTTCTGGTAAAGTAATCGGGGCAGATAAAAGGCATTTCTGGGAGTCATTTAATTTAGGAAAGGTAAGTTCGCTTAGGAATTTTTCCATCTCATTACATTTAGGTAGCATGCTATTATTAGCATATATGTCTGAGTATATCTGGTGAAACAATTGTAAAATTTGAGCATCAGATTTATATATTGTGTTGTTATGAGAGATATATTCGATTCTGGGTGATTTGGGTGTATTAAGTATTAGCCTAGCAAGGGCCTTAGATGGAGTTTGTAAGGATTCAGAGTATCTAGATATGTACCGCAGTTCTTGTAGAGATATGATGGATTGGTGAAAATCGAAGAGTTCTTTTTGTTTACGTTGCAGTTCTTTTTCAGTTCCTGAGGAGTAGTTCTCTTGCAGTCTATTATCCAAGGTCTTAATTTCTGTGGTTAAGTTAGATAATTTATCTTTATTCTGTTTCTGAATGAAGCTAGCTTTCCTAATAAGGATACCTTGATTGATCACTTTACACGCCGCCCATCTAATATCAAAGGGGATATCCCTATCGTAGGAAGAAGAGAAGAATTCTTTTAAGGTATAGGTGATTTCTACGATTAATGATTGAATCTTTAGTAGGTTACTATTAAGGGACCAGTTGTATGCTTTATAAGATGAGGCCAGGTTATAATCAAAGTCTAACTCTAGTGTTAATCTTGAATGATCAGAAAGGAATTTAGGTTCAGTTGTAAGTTTAATATGCCTTTTAACTAAAGTGTTGGATATTAAGAAAAAGTCTATGCGGGACCAGGAGTGATGACATTTTGAGAAGTAGGTGAAAACATTGTTTTTCCCCAAATCAGATCCAAATGAGATAGGATCTATTAGGTCAAAATCCATTTTTAACTCTGATAGGGCTAGTGAGTCTTGAGTATTACAGATCTTAGACTTAGTAGAGCGTTAGGGTTTTGAACCATATTCCAATCCCCCCCTAAGATGATTAAGTGATTTGGAAACATGAGTAGAAAGCTATATATCTTCATAATAAACTCTATTTGCCCTGAGCAAGGTCCATAGAGGTTTAAAAAGAGTACATGTTTATTTAGGTTATGTGATATACATGTAAAGTAGCACCACCTCCCTTCCTGATCAGCTGCTTTAGTCACAATCATAGGTTTAAAAGAATTTTTGACAATAATTGCCACTGCCCTAGAGTTATGGCTGGTACCCGAGTGAATAATGTCAGCAATCCATTTTCTGTTTTTCTCTTTGACCCATTCTTCATCCAACATATGTGTTTCTTGCAAGAAGCAGAGATTTGAGCATGATTTATATAAAAGATGGAATACCATTTTTCTCTTATTTTTCGCATGGAATCCTCTTATATTCCAAGAGGAAATAATCCAAATTTTGTCCGAAAGCATTTGGAACAAATTTAAAGATATATAGAAGCATTGTTATATAGGGTAAATACTAGCATAAGAATAACAAAAGTATTATCAGTAGCAGCACTATATGTATTAAGGCACAAAAAAAGAAATAAAAAAACCCTCAATACTAAACCCGTGCCTAGCCACATCACCTCTATCCTTGAGGGATAAAAATAGCAATAAGAAGAACAATAATCTATCATATATTCAACAATTATTTGCAAGTCCTACATGTTTTAATAGCTGCCATGTCAGTGCTATTTTTATGAGAAAACCCCATCTGTAGGGTCTTCTGCAGACTGTGCAGTGTGTGGTGCCTTTTGTTTCATGTATTACCCACAGAGAACCTATCTGTGAACTGCAGTAGGTAGTGTGAGGATTTAAGTCTGTAGATGGTGACAGCTGTGAGAGTTATTGACTTCATATTCCTCATAGGGCGTATGTTGTAACAAACCCTGTTACAACAGTAAATGTATGAGGGTTATCATAGCAACATTTCAATATTGGCCCTCTGTATGTGCCTCCAGCCATAACTCTGTCACCCTTTGTATATATGTCATGCAGTAAGAAGTGCATATGTGCTGTACACCATAATTAGTGTCATCATATCTGATAACAGCCAGTGAGATCTCAAACTACTACACGTTATGTGTAGTAGGGGCTACAATTTATTATATAACCTAGACATTCTCTGGTTGTGTGTACAGTACTGAGGTCTGTGTAGTCATGGTGATTGTTGACACTGTGTGTATTGTTCATATGTACTTTGGCCTGTGTACAGACTGTGGTAGATGTCATCGTTTGTGGTCCTGTTCTATCCGATGTTATATGCTGCTCCACTGTATGTTACCCTTTCGGCTTACACGTTTGTAGGGCCATATACACACACATGTACCATAACAAATTCAGGCTTTGGACAACACTGTGGAGCAGCTCAGTATATGTAGGGTTAATGTGTGAGTGGCACATATGAGGATGGTGTTGCACAGATAGTCCATATACTGCAATATTACGCTAGCTTACCATATGTTGCTGTGGCTGTGTTCACATTGGTTGCGGTTATGCACTTTCACACAGGTGTATCATACTCTGTGCTGAGACATGCCTGTAGAGCCTGCTATACATGCTGGTACATGTGCATTCCCCCATAGGAAGTGTAGGCCAGTGTTGATCGAGTCTGCCTGTAGCCTGCACTGTGCATTGTTACATGACTAGCAACTTAGTGTACTTACCCAGTGAGATGTCATGTCAAGATACTTGCCAGATGTACTGCTGCCAGCCACCATAACAGTCATGTTATGGTGCCCTGCAGAGTTCTACAGCAGCAGAGAGACAAAAGAGAGACTTTGGAGTGATTAAGTATAATTTTTTCTGCATTTTCTTGCTGCCTTTAGCTAATTCCACCTAAAACGCCGATTTCCTAGAGTTTCTGTGATTTCAAAAGCTTGTTTCAGCTACATATTGCAGTCATTTTGCTACCTGCACTTTAACAAAGTTGTTTTTGTGTTTACATTATCTGTTTAACTGTTGTAGGCTACAGTCTCAAGTGTGATAGCCATTTATGTGCATTTAAAGTGTTTTTTGTTTGTATCTGCTTTATTTTCTGAAAAAAACAAAAAATACCCAAAAATATACTTGTTTTCCTGCCTTTCTAAGCTAGTATAGTCCAGTTTTCAGGTTAGAGCTGAATTCAGGGCTGTATTACAAGTTTCTGTGTTTGCCCATACCTTACTTGGATAGAAGGAAGTTTCTCTGTTCACTGTGAGAGAGGGAGCTTTGAGCAGCCTATCTGTCCCTGGAGGAGTGGTTTCAGTCCAGAAATTAGTAGTTTATTAGCTATTTTGGGCTAATTTCTATCTCTTTCATTTCCCTTTTATAAAACCAAAATTTGCGAGGTTTTTAGGCTAGTATACAGCTCAGAAAGCTCCTGCCTGGTGTCCTGCTGAGTTCTACAGCAGCAGAGAGACAAAAGAGAGACTTTGGAGTGATTAAATATAATTTTTATGCATTTTCTTGCTGCCTTTAGCTAATTCCGCCTAAAACACTGATTTTCCAGAGTTTCTGTGATTTAAAAAGCTTGTTTCAGCTGCATATTGTACTTATTTTACTGCCTGCACTTTAACAAAGTCATTTTTGTGTCTAAATTGCCTGTTTAACTGTTGTAGGCTACACTCTCAAGTGTGATAGCCATTTCTGTGCATTTAAAGTGTTTATTTACTGTATCTGCTTTATTTTCTGAAAAAAACCAAAAACAAAAACAATATATATATATATATATATATATATATATATATATATATATATATATATATGTATATATGTACTTGTTTTCCCACCTTTCTAAGCAAGTATAGTCCAGTTTTCAGGTTAGTGTGTTTGCCCATAACTTACTTGGATAGAAGGAAGTTTCTCTGTTCACTGTGAGAAAGGGAGCTTTGAGCAGCCTCTCTGTCCCTGGAGGAATGGTTTCAGACCAGAAGTTAGTAGTTTATTGGCCATTTTTGGCTAATTTCTATCTCTTTCACTTCCATGCCCTGCAGTTGCGTGGTTTTGCGTGCCGGGCAGAGCTGGTTAACTAGGGTATAAATATTCCTGGCTCCACAAAGTCTTCTCTTCAATTTTTCCCTTGGAACTAGACAAACTTTTAACTTTAGCACTCAAACCATTCACTTCTCATCCCGGCACTTGCTCAAAATTCATAGCAAGCACTAATAAACCTAAGCACTAGACCCACATATACTGTAGAGAAGGACAAGGCTCTCTATTTGACTTTACCAGCCAATCAATAAAGCAGTTCACTGTACCAATCCAGGCATGTCCAAAGGGCAGTTTCAGGTGTAATCTCTGGTCCAACTGGTGAATATGGGCATTTTAAGGCAATGTTACAATTTCCTCATGTACACAGACAACCCTCTCCTTCATCTACCAAACACTAATGCATGCAAGAGATGCAATTATACAGCCAAACTGGAGGCTAAGCTCTCTCAACCCAAGACTGGACCAGGCAGTCAAGTCGAGAAGGGAATCACTTGCATCACACCACCAGTCTCACACAGACCTATGAAACCAACACTGGCAAAAAACACACATAAATACACGAAAACATACTCAGAGGATCTAAATAAAAATCTGCAAAAGCAACAGAGACCTCCAAAGCAGACATCCAAGCAACCTCCACCCCCCCCAACACAAACCATGAAACACATACTTCACAAAACTAGTGTGCCATGCAATCACAGCCCTTAAGGCAAAATAACATACCCAACAGGTAATAGGTGACTCTATAGTCAGGCACACTGACATCCCACTCACTAGGCTAAACAAGGAGAAGGTTACTGTTAGCTGCCTGTAGGGTGCCAGGATCAGCCACATAACACAAGCACTCAGGTCACTCCAGAAAAAGTACAAATATGACTCTGTCATTGTCCATGTTGGTGTGAATGACCTGAGCCGTACCTCCCTGGACTACATGAAAACAGTCATGGAGGAGCTCTCTGATCACATAGCCCTGGTCGGTATGACCCTGACCCTGAGTAGCATCCTGCCCTCACCAAGAATTATACCACGGTATAGAGAAAAAATTATCAATTTCAACAATTGGCTAAGCTTCTGGTGTCATTCAAAGGGGATCCAGTGTCTGTCAGCCTGTGATGATATGCTCGACAAGTCACGCTGCTTCACTAGAGACTGCTTGCATCTGTCACCTTTAGGCTTTAGAATACTGGCCAAGGCTCTTGCCATCCCCATAGTGCCTTTTTTAGACAAGGCTCAAAAGACAAACTCTCCGCCATAAATAGCACAAGTAACAAAAAACTGAGGGTAATGCTACTCAGTGCCAGAAGTCTAAATCTCAAAATGCACACACTCAAGGCACTCCTCAGTATGGAGAAAATCGATATATGTGCTGTAACAGAAACCTGGGTTAAGGCTCCAGAGAGCACCCCAGCACTACCAGGCTACAGCTCATACCATACATTTTGGCCACAAAACCCAGACCGAAATACAAAATGCGAGGGAGTATCCATATTCATCAAGGATACCCACACCTTTAGGTTAGTGGCACAGCACGATGCTTCAGAGATCATCCACATGCAACTAACAACGGGCAAAACTGCTATTCAAATTATAGCTTGCTACAGATCACCCACCATGTCTCAGGACCCCCACTCCGTATTCCTGGCAACACTGGGAAACATAAAAGTCTTACCAAACACCCTGATATTGGGTGATTTCAATTACCCAAACATTAACTAAGAGAACTACTCAAATACAAACTCCCTTGCCCAACATTTCTTAGAATTTATAAACTCAAATGCCCTGAATCAACTGGTCAACACCCCTACCAGAGGTGACAACATATTGGACCTGATCATCATCAACATGGGCGACTGGTGTTCCACATCAGACGTCAACCCCTCATTGGTTAGATCTGACCATAAACTAATCACTCAGGATAGTCACATTCCACCATTACACCCGGTCAAAGAAACCACCATGAAAAACTTTTTAAAAGCAAACTTCACGTTACTTAAGACTGAGGTGGGAAGTTTCAAAGCCCCCATGCTAAAGAACAGCGCCATCCAAACTGCAAAATCCTTTACTAATGCACTCTATGGGCACCTACAAGAATGCATGGATTGTGCTATCCCAAACAAAACCAAGACTCGCTCCTCCAAGAAAAGGAAACCAGTCTGGTGGACCCCTGCCATAAACAAGCTATACAACAGAAGGAGGAAACTAGTACAGAAAAGAGCAAAATCCCAAGAAGGGAAGACATCCCTGATCAGTATCAGCAAGAAACTATGTTCCCTCATAAAATCATCCAAGGCTAGCTTCAAAAGAAAAATTGCCATGGACTCCAAAGATAACCACGAGACATTCTTTAACTATGTCAGGAATCTAAGTGGCAATTCTCAAATCTGCTCGGAGTTAGTACAGAATGACACAAAATATGCTGAACCGACCGATATAGCCAACATCCTGGCAGACAGGTTCAGTGCAAACTTTACCACCCTCTCACCCCCAAAAGGGCCCATAACTATACCAGAAGAATGTAGTGCCCCTGAAATCACAGACACTCAGGTTAAAACAACCCTCTCTAAAGCCAAAAACACAGCATCAATGGAACTGGACGGTGTCCCAGGCTGCATCCTACACAAGCTCAAAGATGAACTAACCCCTCACCTAAACAAACTGTTTAAACTCAGCCTCTCCACAGACTATGTACCCACAGAGTGGTGCACAGCAATGGTTATTCCACTCCACAAAGGTGGAGCCACAACAGACCCCAGGAACTGTTGCACTATAAGCCTGACTAGCTTGGTTTGCAAAGCTATGGAGTGCATCATCATGGATCTCATTAACAGAGACATTGGGAACCTCCAAGCACTGGACCCTACTCAGTTCGGCTTTGTTAAGCGCAGATCATGCCTCCTAAACCTGGTGGACTTCTTTGAGACAGTTGCCAAGGCTATAGATGAGGGAAAGGTGGTCCACACAGCCTACCTAGACCTCACAAAAGCCTTTGATACCATTCCCCACTCAGGTATTATGGACAAGCTCACCAGCCTGAACATAAACCCCTACATCACGAGATGGGTTGCCAACTGGCTCATGGACAGAACCCACATGGTAAGACTTGTGGGAGCTAGGTTTGATGCTAAACTGGTTACAAGTGGCGTTCCCCCAGGCTCAGTCCTAGGACCCCTCCTGTTTGGCATATACTTCTCAGAGGTACAGGCAAATTCGCAGATGACTGCAAACTAGGGGCTATAATTGCCTTTCTGGCTGACACAGACATCCTCCAAAAGAGTCTCACTGAGACAGAAACCTGGTGTCAAAACCATGGCCTCAAGCTAAATGCCAAAAAGGGCATAGTCACCCCTTTGGAAAAAATAAAGTACCCACAAACTATCACATAGGTGGTAGTTCCCTAAATACGGAAGACTTAATAAGGGATCTGGGGACCCAAGTAGATAGTAACCTCTCCTTTGATAATCACATTGTCAAAGTTGTTTGAAAATCCTTCTATGTGGCCCACCTAATCACAAAAGGGTTTGCATTCAGATTGAAAGAGGTCATTGGGCCCCTCTACGTATCACTCTTCAGACCCAGCATAGAGTACAATGCCCCATGTGGAATGTACCTTACAAGACACCTGCAACAACTGGAAAGACAACAGAAGTACCTCACCAAGAAGATCACTCACTGGCCTCAAGCAGATGTCCTATGCAGCTCAACTGAAGAAACTCCAGCTGTACTTGGTTGCATACTGCCTACTCAGAGGTGATCTCTGCCTGACATACAAGGCCATGTCCAACCCAGAATTGATGGACATGCTCCACCTATAGAAAGCTATATCCACTCGAGCCATATGCTCTTGGGATCTAAACCTCACCATAACAATAAATAGGACATCCCGACCCCACCCCCTGCCCAGAAAACCACAGTGAAAAGCTTCTCTAAAGCAAATTTCACACTCCTCAAAACCGAGGTGGAATCCTTCAAAGCCCCCGAGCCTGTGGAAAATACGGCCCAGACCACAGAATCCTTTATAAATGCATTCTATGAACACCTTCAGGAATGCATGGATCATGCAATCCCAAATAAAACCAAGACCCAATCCTCCAAAGGCAGACAACCTGTCTGGTGGACCCCAGCCATAAACAAACTATACAATAGAAGGAGGAAGCTACTACATGATAGAGCAAAATCCCAAAAAGGGAAGGCATCTCTGATCAGTATTAGCAAAAAACTAAGGGCACTCATAAAATCGTCAAAGGCCAGCTTCGAGAGAAAAATTGCACAGGACACTAAAGATAATCACAAGGCTTTCTTTAGTTATGTTAGGAACCTGGGTGGGAATTCCCAGATATGCTCAGAATTAGTCCAAAATGACAAAAAATACACTGATCCCACATACATTGCCAACATCCTAGCTGACAGGTTCAGAGCAAACCCCCCCCCTCCCCACCAAAAGGGCAAATATCTATCCCAGCAGAGTGCTGCCCCCCCCCGACATCTCAGATGCTCAGGTGGGAGCCGCCCTCTCCAAAGCAAAAAACAGCATCAGTGGGGCCAGTCGGGGCCCCGGGCTGCGCCCTACATGAACTCCAAGAAGAGCTAAACCCAAACATAAAACTACTGTTCAATCTCAGCCTTACTACAAGATATGTACCCAAAGAGTGGCATACAGCAACAGTGGTCCCTCTCCACAAAGGTGGTGCCTCAACGGACCCTGGAAACTATCGCCCCATAAGCCTGACTAGCTTGGTCTGCAAAGCTATGGAAAGGATCATCATGGACCTCATAAATAAAGATATTGGGGACCTACAGACACTGGATCCTACCCAGTTTGGCTTTGTTAAGGGCAGATCCTGCCTCTTAAACCTGGTTGACTTCTTTGAAACAGTCACCAAGGCCATTGACGAAGGGAAGGTGGTCCACACAGCCTATCTGGACCTCGCAAAGCCTTCGATACAATACCCCACTCGGGCATTATAGATAAGCTCACCAGCTTAAATATAAACCCCTATGTCACTAGATGGGTTGCAAACTGGCTCAAGGACAGAACCCACATGGTTAGAATTGCTGGAGCCATGTCAGACTCCAACCCAGTTACAAGTGGCATCCCACAAGGCTCAGTCATGGGACCGCTCTTGTTTGGTATATATTTCGGAGGTACAGGCCAACATGGAAGGACTGTGGCTGACCACGCTCGCAGATGACTGCAAACTGGGCGCCATAATCGACTCTCCAGCCGACACAAGCATCCTCCAAAAGGGCCTCATAGAAACAGACAACTGGTGCCAGAGCCATGGCCTCAAGCTAAACGCCAAAAGTGTATAGTCATCCCTTTGGCAAAAACAGTGCCACAAATTACCACATAGGTGGTAATCCATTAAGTACAGAAGAAGTCATTAGGGACCTGGGGACCCAAGTTGATAGCAATCTCTCATTTGACAACCACGTGGCCAAAGTGGTTAGAAAAACATTTTATATAGCCCACCTAATCATGAAGGGATTCACATCTAGATTAGGGGAGGTCATTGTGCCTCTTTACTCATCCCTCATCAGGCCCATAATCGAGTACAATGCCCCTTTTGGGATGTACCTTACCAAACACATTAGCAACTGGAAAGACCCCAAAAGTACCTCACCAAGAGGATCAAAGGGCTGAAACAGATGCCATATGCTGCCCAGTTAAAGAAACTCCAGCTCTACTCAGTGGCATACCGCCTGCTCAGAGGTGACCTGTGCCTGACGTATAAGGCCATGTCCAACCCGGAATTAAGGGACATGCTGCACCTCAAAAAATCCAAATCCCATCGAGCTACATGCTCAAGAGACTTGAACCTCAGCACTGAAATAAATAGGACATGCTGGAGGGACAGATTCATAACCCAGAGGCTCCCTTCACTATGGAATAAAATCCCAGTCCAGGTTAGGCAGAGTCCCTCATTGACTCTCTTCAAGAGGAATCTTGATGAGTGGATGGGAGATCATAGGTTTACCCCGGGTATCACTTCTGTGTCACTGTTAGACAGAGGCACAGTATACTAACCTCGAAAAAGGGCACAGCAAAATTAATTTAAAATGGGTGGCGAAAGGCAAACATACTCTGGCTAGGCTTATAAATGCCCTAGGGCAGATAGCCTAGTATGAACCTATGAACCTATGCTGGAGGGATAGATTCCTGTCCCAGAGACTTCCCATGCTCTGGAACAAGATTCCAATCTACATTAGGCAGAGCTCCTTGCTAACTTTCTTCAAGAGAAACCTTGACAAGTGGATGGGAAACAGAAAGTTTACCCCAGGGATCACTTTAATGGATCTGCTGAACAGAGGCTCAGGGAACTAATCTAAGGGGGTGGCAGAAGCCAATACACTGTGGCTAGGCTTTTAAATGCCTTCAAGCAGATAGCCTAGTACCTACCTATTAAACTATGAAGCTATGTATGTCAAACAGAGCATGTCAATATCTAGTGGCTAGTATGTGGCCATGGCACCTCCGTACCAGCAGTTATCATGTGTCAGGACAGACTGGGGTGTGTGAATGCATAACCTATGGGGGCAAATGTGTACCAGTAGTTACATGTTATACCCATCTAAGTGGCTGTTAACATCCACATTGTCAGGCTTGGTCCACATGTCTTGCACTAAGAGGTTCAGTGTATAACTCTGGACTGTCCAAAGTGTGTCAAACTGTCCACATATTTTGGCCAATATCTCTGCTGTAGTCCACAGGAGCATTACATGCAAGCAGTGGTACTGTCCTATGATTGATTTCCTTAGGATGTCTGTCAGCAGCCAATGGCGCACATGTTAAAAGCACATGTGACCACCCACAAACACCATGTCTATGCTGCCTTAAGGTATCTGGATGTAGGTTACCATAAAATCCACCTTGGGTCAATGCAGGCCTACCACCTCTTGCCATACAGACTGTTCTGTCTGTCAATGTGCTTGTGATGGTGCCAGTTGTCCCGTGTTATGTAACAGTTATATCCCATTGTGTCAACTGAGTTCTTTACCCCCAAAGGACTGTGTACAGAGTGTAGATAGAGGCTGCTGAACTACACATCTGCATTACTTACTGCTGTTTGTTTGGTATCCTGTGACCCAGTCTTTCTTTACTATTGTACTACTTGAAGGCCTTGGCCGGGACAGCAACATTTGTAAACCTTTCTGGACTTCTGTATTAGTATAACTGATTCACAGTTGCATTACTCTGTTTATATGGATGTCAGTGTCTACACAGCTAAGTGACATGGCATATACAACTTTAATAGTACACAAATAAAGCTTCCCCATTTATGCAAACCTGTGTGTGGTGTTATATCCTTTGACCTTTCTGTGGGTATATGTTGCAGGCAACAATTGTCCTTGGGTGGCTCATACAGTTGCTAAGGTCCAGTCCAGTTGCTAAGGTGGTAACTGTAGGCATAGTGACTGTTCCATATTGTGTGCACCTTCTACATATGTATCTTACCATACATATCTCTGCGTGTGTATGTGTAGTTACATATGCATCTATATATATGTATACATATATATGCATATCTGTATCTGCATATATGTGTCTGTGTATATGTATCCTAGGGATGTTGATAGCTTCCACGTTGTACATTCCCTATAGGAGCCAGAATGTACTTCATGATATGTTACTGATACCAGCCTGGCATCATACAGGTGGGATTGAGTACTGTAAACATATTGTGCCCATGTCGTGTCAGGGCCTGGTTATAGGATCTGCAGCAGTTGCTAGTGTTTTGCAGGGCAGACTTGCTTGGCTTTGGGGGATATACCTATTCGTACAAGACGTATGTTGATTAGGGCCTCTCAACCCCATTAATGGTGCATGTGGACATATATGTTTTTATGTTCCCATTGTTATCTACAGATGTATGTCCATAAATACCTATATATATATATATATATATATATATATATATATATATATATATATATATATATATATATATATATATACATACATATAGATGTAGACGTATATATCTATAGATGTATGGATTTGTATGCATATACGTTTCTATATATATATATATATATATATATATATATATATATATATATATATATATATCTACATATATAGATATGTTTTATCTGTTTAAATATTAATATATACACACAAACATACATCTACATGTTGGAATACATTCCCTGTACTGTTGAATGACTGGGCTGGATGATATGTTTGTATAAACGTCAGGGTTATGTACATCTGACATGGCTTAGTAATAAATCACTCCAGCTATGGTTTATAGGGTTCTGGGTTCGAGCCTCGCAGAGGCTGTTTATTTTGTTGCTGAGCAGAACAAGAGCAGTTCGATACAGAGTGATTAAGGCACTTTTGAGCAGTTGTAAGCGGGTTTACGTGGGTTTGTGCCGAAGTAAGTACTGCTAACTTCCGGTTACTGTTTCTTATATTCCATTAGCTTGTAAATTGCTTAACGTGCGAGCATTGCTTACCCCCACACAAACAGGCTTAATCCTGCTTACCGCTGCTTAAACATGCTTACTCCTGCTTACCCCTGCACTAATTTCTTTAAAAAAAAAGAAAAAGGGTTGATAGGAAAGTGGTGAAATGGGGCACAAAGAGGGAAAGACAGTAGGTAAAATAGCTAGGTATGGGCAGGAAGGGTGTAGGGAAGGTCCATAGCTGCCCATTTTTTCTACAGCAACAGCTGTGCATATACACTGAATTTGGAGATAGATTTGGACACTCAAACCCCTGGGAGAGGGGTGAGGACAACAATAATAAGTTGTGATGCCAATTAGACCTGATTACATGTGTCACGTGGACACGTGTGTAAAATGGACAGCTATGTATGGAGCGAGATTTTTTTTTTGGGAACAGATTGCCTTTTTTCTTTTGTTTTTCAGGTGAGAATGGGATGTTGGTGAGGGATAGTAGGTATATTTAGGGAGGTAAGTTGGGTAGGGTAACAGACAAGACAAACAAGACGAATACAAGGGGCAATATGTGACACATGTGGGGGGTAAACACCTTGATGGGGAGGGGTGTTGGGAAATCGGAAGCCCATGAGTCCCCTAGTGGAAACAGTGTGACTGAGGTCCCCACCCATGGGCAGTCACCACTGCACCTTCACAGCCCCGAAGGTGGCTGTGCTGGAGGCTGAGTCACAGAGCCAGCCTGGTCCTCTAGTCATGACACATGGCCCTTGAGCTGGCATAGTAGATCACCAAGCTACTGGTTGAGCTCGCTACGCACCACGACCCGGACCTGGCAACAGGTGACAGGTTCCTGTCCATGCCCGCTCCCAGCAGGGGCCAAGTCCCATCCCCTGAGGCAGTTCCACAAAAAGCTGGTGCAGGACCAATGGACAGGGAGGTCCTGGGTTAGGCCCCAGACATGCTGGTGCCTGGTGCCATGGCCAGCTGAGGTGGGACATGTAGGTCCGCTGAGACCGGCCTTCCCAAATGTGTTATAGTGTTTAGAGTTTATCATCATATGTGGGTTAGTAATAGACAACACATTCCAGGATTAGGTATAACAGCATGCATAGATATTCCCATTAACCCAGACACCAGATATGGAGCAGTTGCATAGCAAACAGAACATATGCATATATGGGACCACAGTGGTATTTAGAATGGGTCTATATCAAAGTTCCAAAGAGGTAAAATGCCGAATGTGAAAACATCGAACTCTAAATATCGAATGGTGAAAATAGCGAAGCCCTAGAACATTGAAATCTTACCTAGGGCAAGATTTCAGTGGGCCGTTCCATGGCTTCACTATTTCCTCCACTGTGGTGTGAGAGTTACAGACCTTAGGGTTAAGGTGCGGGTTAAGGTAAGTGGATAGTTAGTAATGTATGTGTGGTTTAGTGTGGGGTTGGGTTTTGTTAACTGTATGTGTGTGGTTTATTTATTTTGGTTTGCTTGTGTTGTGTGTATGTTTCTCAGAACAGCAGATTTTTTCCCTCGGAAAACATTCGCTATTCTGTGCGTTCGATGTTTTCAATATTCGAAATTTCAAGTTCGAACATATGGTGTTCGACATTTTGGAATTTCGAATATATGATATAGACCCTTTAGAACAGCATGCAGGAACATTGATGGCACCATGCCACCAGTGTTGGAATAATTTAATATAGCACATGCATGGGAACAATTAAAATATTTATCAGAACATTGGCATCATTACACATCGGTTGGGGTGGGTATGTTGTTTATTGTTGGAGATATGGTGGGGGGGGGTAGAGAAAGATATCAATTAACAACTAGTATATTCCTGTATTCCACATTACTTTCCTAGTCAGGGCTGTTATCTGTACCTTACCTGTCTTACTACACTACCTTATAGCCTTAGTTTGGACAGTGATATGGCTGTCATCATCGTTATACATGAATTGGTTTTACCTGCAGTATACACCTCTTACCTGGTATACCTATTGAGGGAATGTATGTTAACACTAACTGACTGTTTCTACACATACTCCCAGATTCAGAGTTGATTTTGTGCACATAGCTATCCAACTCTTTCTGCACAGACTCTGGCCATGTGTTGACCTCATGCAGGTGTGCTGGGACATATCTAGAATATTGCTCTCTTCAACCTTTAGTGACTTGACACACATATATACATGCTTTCCTACACAGTTATATTATGTAGCACAGTGTGGGTGACAGTGATCAGTGATACTTTAGTATTCAGAGAAACTGCAACACTCACAATTCCCTACAATACCAGAGTAAACAGTACCAGTACAGGGTATAATGTTTTTTTATTTCTCAGCACAGTGTTCGTATCCGACATACCTGTGAGAGCAATGTTTGTTAGCACTACCTGAATGTTGCTACACAAAGTTCCACATTACACATTAGTATTGTACACATACATCTCAAACATCTTGACAACATGGGGGTGTAGCTAGGACATAAATGGCTTATTAACCTCATAACAGTTTTGGGAGTTGCTACAGTGACAGGTTTGTTTACATAGATGTTGGACAATCACTTGTATTCCATGTTTGCTGGCTAAACATCTGGGATGATCCCACAGACGTACTTGGGGGGACAGGGGGACATGCAGCAGATATGGACCCATATACTGGACATTCTGGTCTCATCTGTACAGTTGTGGGGTATGATTCTGTATGCAGCCTACTTCCACTCCCAGGATTCAGACCATGGCTGTGTCTGCTACAACTTAAACACTGTCCATCAGAGTTGTGTGTGCTATATAGATATTGCTGTATATCTCCTATCTGCTTTCTGTATTATAATTCTCCTGTGCTTTTGCATTCTGACCTAGTATTACAACACTCTTATACAGATTTCTTAGACAGTTATATGTTGTAGGACAGTGTGGGTGACAGTGATGAGTAATACCTCATTATTCAAAGCAACTGCATCAGTCACAGTGCCATACAATACCAATGTAAACAGTACCAGTACAAAGTATCATTCTTGTATTTCTGAGCACAGTGTTGGCATCTGACAGACCTGTGGGAGAAATGTTTATTAGCACTACCTGAATGTTGCCACACACAATGCCAGATTCCACATTACTATTATGCACAGACATCTCACTCTGTTACTGTACACACTCTGGCCACAGCTTGACAAGATGGGGGTGTAAATGGGACATGCGTGGCTTCTTAGTCTCATAAGGTTTTGGGGAGTTTCTAGTGTGCCAGCTTTGTTCTCATAGATGTGTGTCAATCAGTTGTATTTCCTATTTGCTGCTTATACCTCTGGGATCATCCCACTAATTTCCCAGGGGGACAGGTTGACAGGCAACAGATAGGGGCCACTTTACTGGACATTTTAGACATATCTGTACAGTTGTGGGGTATTATTCTGTATGCAGACTACTACTACTGGCAGGTTTCAAACCATGGCTGCATATGCTAAAAATACAACAGTTCACATCACAGTTGCATGTGCTATTCAGGTTTTATTGTCTGCCTTTTCCCTGTTTGCTGTCTATGTGTCTCTCAGTTGTACTAAATGGCCTCTGGGGAGTACACCAGTCATATACAGGCATTCCTACACATTCTATTTATGGTGCACTGTGTGGGTAACAGTGCTTAATACAACAGTACTATTACATGAATGCAAATCTACATTACCATATGATACCAAAGTATTCACATGTAGTCCAGCAGTTAGACCTTCATCGTCAGGCTATTACACTTTTATTTACATACATACTATATGAGCCTCTTCCTGCCATATTCTCTGATGTGTGCAAACCTCTCAACTGTCCCGAATTACTCGGCTTTTACCGAGTTTTGGGGTCCAAAACTGGGGTGCTACGATTCCCGAGTGGCACCCCTTTAGTTCCGATTTTCTTTCACAGTGTTTTTATTATTTTTTTTAAGTTTTCGCGCTGTCAGCTGACGTCATCATGCGCGATGACGTCAGCTCCGTCAGGGTTGCCAGCCTGTTAGAATTGAGCTCGCGTACATATTCACACATATTTCCGGCTCAAAATTAAATACTTTCTGAGCGGGAACGGTTTGTTTGCTGATGCAAGTCGTAGTCGCGCCTGGCTGATCATTACAAGTGCTCGTTTTCATTTATGGTCTGGACTCTGGATTATTTATTAGCTTCTAGTTCTGGCTGCTTGTTTGTGGATTTAAGGCTGATTTTTGTGACTGAATTAGTGAAGGCTCATCAGCTGCTGCAATGCCGATGTATTATCACCACCTGGCTGCAAACAAAGTAAGGTAGGTGTGTGTGTGTGTGTGTGTGTGTGTGTGTGTGTGTGTGTGTAGATAAGGATGTAGTGTTACTATTTTCTAGCTAAATTAATAATTACCAAGGTTAGCTTGTTAGAGTATGTAAAAGGTTTAGGCAAACATTTTTTAAACTACATTAAAGTAATGTACTATGGTCGCTTGTGTGTGTATGTGTACATTTGCAGAATGCCATATACCTTACAAGAACGTTAGCTTGTTAAGAGTATGTAAAAGGCACTTCAAAGCCTGTAAGTTAGTTGGCTGGTTCTAGCCTATCCTTTCAGAACTGAGAATGCATTGAATATTGCTGGCTTTGCATTTTGTATTAAAAAAGACACTGGATTTATGAGATTAAAACAGTCAAGTTTTTATTTATTCCAAATCAAAATGAAATCTAAGATGCTGCTTTCACTTTGCACAATTGTGTGTGTGTGTGTGTGTGTGTGTGTGTGTGTGTGTGTGTGTGTGTGTGTGTGAATGCATTGAATATTGCTGGCTTTTTTGAATTAGTATTACTGCATTTTGTATTAATAAAGACACTGGATTTATGAGATTAAAACAGTCAAGTTTTTATTTATTCCAAATCAAAATGAAATCTAAGATGCTGATTTCACTTTGCACAATTGTGTGTGTGTGTGTGTGTGTGTGTGTGTGTGTGTGTGTGTGTGTGTGTGTGTGTGTGTGTGTGTTGTGTGTATGTGAGAGAAGGAGAAGAGTGAAGAACAGTTTGCAAAATGATTGAATGAAATCAGAAAGCATGCAGTGGTTTAGGTGTATGAGATGTCTTTGCTTTGTATTAGAAGCTCCATCCTATCAATGTATCATACAGATGTAAATAGATGATAGGAACTAAGACTTTTACTGCTATGCTTAGGCAAGTACTTTAGTTGTTGGGATTATTATATGTTTAAGGAGTTTCCAAATGAAAAATGAGGACAAAAAATGATTACTTCTTTCCAGACACACTAGCACATAAATACTTTGGATCAGATTTTTCCTGTAAGTCTGCATTTGTTATAGTGAATAAACATTTTTTCCATGCAAATAGATAATTTACTTAATATATTTATTATATTTCAAAGGTTAATGAATTGGACCATGAGGGTCTCTTTTCAGTCATGACCTTGTTATGAAAACAAACAAAATATGCATAAACTGAATAACACACACACCACACTAAGATATTATTTAGAAATGATAGTTTTAATACATACTACTTCATAATTCCTTTAAAAGCATCTCTTAAATAAAATGAGTAATGCAGATTATTAAAAATAATCACATAACCTGCTCACAAAGTAATGACCCATGTAGGTAAAGATGCATGAAAAAACAGTGGTTGGTCATCACCCTTCTGTAATTAACAGCCAAACATTTTTACAGCTTGCTGGCTTTTAGCATCAATGCTGGCTTCTAGCTTCTCTGTGCTGTCAGTCATTTTCATGTCTCAAACCCTGTACCTTGGGTACAGGGTTAAAAGAACCTAAAGTCTCTAGCCACCACCAAATGTGAACTGTGTCCAGTTTTTTTTTTTTTTTTGTGCTCAGAGGTTGAGAGATACGGTTGGAAGTAAGAAATGAATTCACTAAATGATAGCCATTAAGTTTCAGTCTTCCTATTTTTCAGGAAGCTGCTGATTTGGCATAGTGGTATGTTGTTCTGACCCTGGTCACTGGTGCATAGGGCCCTGGGTTCAAAACTTGTCAGTGAAATGCATGGTGGTAGCACAACATTTTATTCTAGCAACTTTACAAAATTATACAAGTAATGTTTAAAATGTATCCCTGTTTTTTTACCTTTTGTCCCCCCCACCAAAAAATGAACTTGAAAATAAGTGTGAGATGCTGTGCAAGTTACATATGGCTTATACTACTGTCATTCTATTTATAGTGTGGGTGAGGAAGTAGACTTTTATGATGGAAATGTTCTGAACTGGACAGTTTTGTCATTATTGGTTCATGCGTTTTGTTTCACTGCCTACAGTACAACCTACTACTGGAAAAATGTTCAAACAATAAATTTTAAAATGCGCTTTGTCTAACAAGTGTGTTGTATTATACAAGGAATATAATTTGAAACAAGTGTGCTGTATTCCTTGTATTATACAATGAATATAATTTTAATAAAGTCAGGAAGGTGTATCAAAGAAAATAACACATGTATGTTTCTTTTGTGTGCAAGGGCCAATGATTTGAAAACAGCCCAAAGGTGATTTTTATCCACCGCTTAGCCACATGCATTTTCTTTGGATGTGGTGTGGGTTTCAATGTTGTTTCAAGGGCGGAGAAGTTTTAATGCCAAGCCTATTTTCATTGTGAGACAGTAACAGTATTGCTTTGTTTACCAGATGTCTGAGTGCTTCTGCATTGTTGTGCTTTAAAATGTAAAAATAAAATCCAAATCATTGTAGAAGTAAAGCAGTATGCATACATTAGTGTTTATGGTAAATGGGATGAAATAGCCAGGTAATGGGACATTGGAATGGCTGCAGGGGGACTCTGGTGCCATATTTTGTTTGTCTGTTCTTCAGTTTGTGTTTGAAAGTTGGTATCCCACAATTCCATTGGAGTGGGTGGGGTTACATAATTATGTATGCAAGTTAGATGTTAATCAGCGTACAGATTTGTACCTATTTTTTATGGGCCTTGTCCAGATTTTTGATGTTACCAGGTTGAGATGTATGGATGTGTGCAGTACTTGGCTTAATCAATACATGTTTTATACAGGCAATTAATTTACTAATACTTTTAGATTTATTTCCTATGACAGTGCATGCAAGAGTATTATTGACTTGCCTCACATCGCAACCTCTCCAGGCGACTTTCATGGGCCTCCTGGTTCGCAGCGGGCTTGATTGCAACTGTGGAGGACATAAGAGGAATATTTAGCCACACCTATCCATGATATACATGAGCTGGCAATTATTACACACATAGTGGGGTGATACTTACACACAGCTGGGACATCCTCTGCTGTTCTAGCCTCTTGGATCCATTGCTCCAAGAAGTCCTCCTTATGCCGCTTCAGGTCGGCATAGTGATGGTTGACCTGCTCACCAGTTCAGGGTATGCCAGTGGCACTGGTGAGGTCATGAGCGTGATGGTCCTAGGCTTCTGCCTTATATTGGGAACCCTGGTACTGGCCCTGCAGCAGTCTCTGCTCATGGACTCCTGGATGCACCAGCGCTGCACCCGAAATTGCACACCCTCTCCCCTTCCTGATATGGTGCCTGCAAGAGAAGCTACAACCAGTTATGAGATGTATTCCTGCCTGTTGGGTTTAAGTAGGGCTGATTTCCAGCACTTTTTCGTGATTGGCCGGTTTTGATAAGGCTAAGCTATGGGCAAACCTGCTTACCTAAGGTTGGCATTGTTTAAAGGGATATAACACTGGGCACATTGAGTTAGCTGGCCTACACATTGCTTACACCCCCTAAGCTGGCCTGTGCAATGCTTAGTATTGCTTACATTAGACTTTGCATTATATTTTCTTTTTGGTAGTGATTTATTACTCATTACATCTTATATGTATGCCTGGTATCCATGATGTCTACGTACACTGTATTGGGTCCCTGTGTTTTATTGGGGACTTCAACATTCTAGTACAATTAAACCTCACTTCTGGGCTTACTACTGAACTCCAGTTCACATATTTATGTTATGTAGTGGGATATGGAACATATGACTGTATACTGATTCCTTTCACAGGTTCAGTTTGATTTTACTAAAGTGCGGACTTGTTTGCTGATACCTCATTCTTCTGTACTGCTGTGATGGCTTGGCGGTTACCTACTGTGACTATAGTGTATAGGGTCCTGGGGTCAAGACCTGCAAGGCTGTTTATTTTGTTGCTGGGCAGAACAAGTGCCGTTGGATATAGAGTAATTAAGGCACTTTTGAGCAGTTGTAAGCGGGTTTGTGTGGGTTTGTGTGAGGGTAAGCACTACTACCCTCCAGTTAATGATGCTTACAAAGAGTTAGCTTCTAAATTGCTTAACCTGTGTGCACATTGCTTACCCCCACGCAAAGGGGCTTAAACCCGCTTACTAGTGGTTACATATGCTTACTACTGCTTATTGGTGCTTAAACTTGCTTACTAGTGCTTTATTCATTATGACACTGACACCTCACATGTGCATTTAATGCTGTACTCCACTTCACAAATATATGTTATTTAGCGGGTTATGCAACAAAAATATTGGTCATAACGTGTTTTGTCATGGAAAATGAAATGTGTTGCAGTGGGACTTGAACTGGGAATGCCTGCTCGTACGGCGAATGCTCTGCCCACTACACTATTGCTATGCTGCTTTATTTGTATATATCTTCCTTGTTATCCTCTTCAGCCATTTAAGCTGCATTAACCATAGCTAAGTGATGGGCACACCCACACACCTATGGTTAGCTTTAATTTGATTTTAAAATAAAAAAAAGGTTTGTTCATTTTATTTGTAATTACTTTCTGTTGAACATGAGGGGGAATATTGGTGGGGATATGTTGACACCTATTAGTGGTCTCGTTCATTTCTTAGCCCTTTCTGCTGTTCTTCATTGTGGGGGCGTGTATGTTCTGAGAGCTCTGCTCTCAGACATGCCCCCTGCTCTCTTACATGCTCCGTGGAAGATTAGGAGCTCAGGCAGTGCGACTCATTAATATGCATGGTGCACTGCCGTCCTGCTCCTAAATGGCCACTTCCGTGCAGGACTAAGCTAGTCCTGCATGGAAGATTAGTAAATCTCGGGGAAAGTTAAATTATATATTTTTTTCGGCCTGTGCATAATAATTGCAAATATCTCTCTCACACACTTCAATAAATGCATTCAGAATAGGGCAATTAACAAGTTTAAATGAACTTGGTTTCTTACATGCCTGTCTAGATGTATTGTAAATGAAACATCTTTAAAAATAAGTTTCAAGTTTACGTTTCTTACAAAGAGTCTAAGGTCAGTAAGTACTGCTAACACGCTATCCACATTCAAATGTATAAAGCCCAGACCTTTATTCAAAAGTTTAAAATAAATTTCTGTCAACTATAAACTTGACAAGTTTATAACAAAGTTACCATTTATTCTTTTAAGCTGTAAGTCCTGCTCCGAGTATTCGGCTCCTTGCTCCTCCATCTGCTTTGTTGTTGTTCTAGGGTCTCCTTTCTGCTCCTTGACATACCCCTGGTTTTCTCTCAGCTTCCTGATGAATTATGGTCTAGCTGTTCTACCTTCTCCAGTAATGTAATTGAAATAATGGCTCTCCCTTGCTCAAAATCTTCACTCTGAAGGGATACATCATTCGCATTTACTTGTGAGGTTGTTTTTGCGAATGTGTTTATTTCTTGTGATACATGTGCAGCATTACTGGAATCAGAAACTTGTTTTGTTTTATTCCCTATAATCAAGTTATTGTTTGTAGCACTAATGAGTTCACTAGGGGAGAACTCATCTAATGAATCCATTGTCTGTTTCTTATTTTGTTGACTGGTACAGACATGGGACATACCTTGGACAAGGAAAAAATGTGCCCATTTTTAAAATCATTAATATCTCAATTTAATGTATGTTTTTTTGCTGCAATTAATTTCTGTTCAAACACTGTCAGTCTCTCAACCATATTATTATACAGTAATGAGCCTTCATTGGATAAAGGCATATTGAGCAGCTTGTCTTCAAGTAAGATGATCTCCTTTTGTGGATTAAAAGATGGCTGCCATTCTGTGAACACTGTTGAACTAAATCTCTGCATATACCCTGAAGAAATCTAAACTTTAAATTGATACTAGGAACTTTTTAACACTAAATCTTCGACAGAACAACTACAACTTTATCTAATTATCTTGCAGGAGGAAGAAAAGCCAAAAATTAATACATTATTCAACAGGATTATAATAGATTAGCTGGCTCTGACAAGGAAAACAAACAAAGGCACCGTGTGCTCTATACACTTTAAAAATCTGTACTGTACAAGGATGTTGAAAAAGGAAAAAAATACGGACACAACCACTACTAAAACAAAACTTTCAGAACTGCGGTCACCGGAAAAAGATGTGATCTCTAAAAGGCAATTAGTTACTAAACTACAAGAACAACAAAAGTTAGAAACCAGAACTAAATCAGATCAAACACTGAATATGGAGGATATCAAAACTGCCTTATTACCCATTCAAGAAGCTCTGAAAGAATTAACTAGCCAAATACAAACGTTCGAAAACTCTTGCAACCATCTACTTGAAAGAATGGAAAAACCTGAAACTCGGATTTCGGAAAATGAAGACAAAATAAATCTACTCGCAAAAAAAACAAGTACACATGATTTGGATATTCAGGCTATTCAAAGCAAAATCACTGACTTAGAAGCAAGATCCAGGAGAAATAACATCATTATTAGAGGAATTCCTGAATCTGTACAATACAATAACTTAATCCCATCTATAACACAAATATTTACAGTGCTCCTAAATGACTCTGACATGGCAAAGCAAATCATTATTGAAAGAGCACACAGAGCTCTGAGAGCAACAAGTTTCAAATACTCCAAGACCTGTATATGCTAAAATTTTTAATTATCAGGATGCTACCAGAATACTTGTAACTGCTAAAAAAAGTGGTTGGAATATCATGTGGAAAAACAACAAAATCTCTCTGTCTCAAAATTTACCTTTGCAAATCAGACAAGTAAGACAGTCTTTATCTCCTTACTGTAGATTTCTTATTGATAAACAGGTCAAATTTCAAATGAAATATCCAAATACATTAACTTTCACAGTAGATGGGATTAAATATTCTGTTTCTGCGAAAAATGAAGCCAAAATTACGTTTCTGAAGGTTTTTAAAAGTGTACCTGCTTCTGAGACTTGAACTGTATTCTCGTTGGGACTGCCAGGCTGCCTGACATTGGATCTGCTGATTACTGTGGCTCGAGGTCTGGGTAATCCTTTGTCTTCTTTTGAAATACTTTAGGCCTCTCCTGGATTAATAGGGTTGCTGTTTTTTGCTGTTTTCGATGACCTGCGATCGTTTTCTGAAGTTTTATGGCTTCCCCGAGCTGTCTGCATCGATGAGAAGACAGGAAATGCCTTCAGGACTGTAGAGGGGACATATTTCGTTGTGGCACTTCCGGAAGTCCGTCTGTAATAACGGTCCCCCATCGCTAGTATTCTGCATGGTTTCTAGGCTTAGAAACCTGACAGGACTTGTTTTTAACCCTGTAAGGACATTTTAACATCAAGTAATGTACTGTTTTGTTAATTTAAGCACATAGGAACATTTTTATACACTGGTTAGTTAGTTAATAATTTAAACCCTTTCCTATATGGCAGATTAAAATGTGTTATGCAGTACTGTTAAATATAGGGATTTTAGTACATCTTGCAACTTTATAATATATAATATAACCTATATATTTTTACTCAGGGGTGATAGTTATATATTACATTATTTGCATATTAGTTTATATGAGTAGAAGATAGCAATAGTCTATAATGTCTAAATAAGAAAAATGTTTATCTAAAGGTATGTGTGTTTTTATACAGGGTTATAACTCTGCTTCTTTCTATAATAGAAGGAAAACTTGTCCATTTGTTAAAATCGTATTTTTTTTTCTCTTTCTCAAATGTTATTTTATGAGTATATAGGTGAGTTATAGTATCTATATATAGCATGCTAATCATAACTACTAAAAGCTTTGTACAGTAATGTTATATCTTTAATATGATTTTTTTTTCTTTTCAATAACAACTAAGATGTAGATAACAGTGGAGTTTGTTAGGGAATGTTTAGAATAGACTTTGTAATAGTTAGGTTAGCTAATATAGGTCTTAACTATAGGATGTTTTTAAGGTTTTTTAATTTAAGATTTTTTTGTTTCTGTGTTTCTTTGACCCTTTTAGTCCTCTATGATATGCAAGACCTATGTGTGTCCTGGTTCGGGGTTAGAGTGGGTAGGCACTGGTATAGGACAGGATGTCAAGAATGCTTCCAAATTATGTACGTTTTTCAACTTATTTTACCTTTCCCTTTTGTTTTCCCTTCTAAACTTTTACGTTATAATAACTATTTGAATGTGGGAAGTTGACTCATGGAATGTTAAAGGGCTCCAGAACTTAAATAAGAGAAAGTTAATTTTACACTTATTGTTGCAGGCTAAGGCAATGTTTATATTACTTCAAGAAATGCATTTAACTAATGATCAATGGGTTGATATCCAAAAAAGAAAGTGGATTAGAAAAGTAATAGCATCAGAAGGTAAACTAACAGTGTTGGGGTAGCTATAATTATTAAAAACAAATATAAGGGAAAGATTTTAGACTCTAAGGCGGATAAAGATGGAAGATGGTGTTTTTTTGTTCTCGTAGCTGCCCAGTTTGATAAACCAATCTTATTGTTAAATGTTTACACACCATGTAATGACCAGCATCTATTCATAACATCATTATATCCAATTTTGACACAATATGATAAGTACTATATAATTATTGGAGGAGACTGGAATTCCTATCAGAATCCGAAGTTGGATAGATCTTGTCCACAAAGAGCATTTAATAAACAAGTGGTATCAGTATTAAGTGATGTTAAGGAAGACTTTCAACTATATGATCCTATTCAGTATTTAAATACTGGTAATAGTATAAATAATTATACTTTTTATTCCCCGTGTCATAAAATGTGGTCCAGAATAGATTTCTTTTTGATTTCACGAATAATGGTTAACCTGGGACCCTTAGTTGTTACACATGCACGATACGCGTCAGATCATTCAAAAATTTCATTAAGTTTTGCTAAAGATCCAATGGAGGTCCAGCGGCAAAGAGGTTTTAACTGGTCTCTTAACCCAAATTTGTTGAATAAGGAGGAAATAGTGCAGGAAATTACAGGTCATCTTAAAGAATTATTAGATAGAGTTAAGAAACAACACAGTGTACCTGACATTGATTGGGTGACAGTTAAAGCACAAATAAGAGGGATCTTTTTGCAAAAAGCTTCATACTATAAAAAAATACAAAATAGAGATATTCAAAAACTAGAGGCTAAAATTAAGACACTTGATCAAGAATTGATGCAAAACTTTAATACTCAAACAGAGGTGGAACTACTTAAATGTCAAAAAGATCTCTTCCTAATACAAAATTGTAATTTGACGTTTCAGGAACATAGAATGTTATTGAGGTATGCCAATCATGTGCAAACACCATCAAGGGCATTAGCTAGGATAATTAATCAATCGAGAACAGCAGTACAAATTTCGGAAATACATTTTAGAAACACAACTTATTTCAAAACTGAAGATATCATAAACGTCTTTGAGCAGATATATACTAATATATATGGTGAGCATAGTGGCTTATCCCCCCATAGAACTAGCAAGGAATTTTTACAAACTATTAAATTTCCGAAAATAGAAGACAGTATTCAAGGTGATTTGATTAAACTGATATCTGAAGAAGAAGTGATATATACAATTCAATATATGAAATCGCACAAGTCACCAGGTCCGGACGGTATGACGGTGGAATTCTATAAGAAATTTGACAATATCTTTGGCAAAATACTCTCACGTGTCTTTAATTATATAATTAAGAATAAAATTAATGATCCCCATCTTAATGTTTCAAAAACCATTTTTATACTCAAACCTAACTCTGATTCTCAAAACCCAGATAATTATAGACCAATTTCATTAATAAATGTAGATATGAAAATTTTAACCTCTATTATAGCTAATAGATTAAAAAAAGTAATGAATCATATCGTGTCTAGTGAACAGGCTGGCTTTATGGCAAATAGACAAACTAGTGATAATACACTTACACTACATACCTTAATAGCTTATGCTAAACAGAAGAACCTTAACATGTATGTGCTTATGATTGATGCGCAGAAAGCTTTTGATAGGGTTGATATAAACTTTTTGTTTGAAATTTTACCATATTTTAATATATATCCTGAGTTTGTTGAAGTGTTAAAAAATCTATATAGTAATCCTTATACCACACTCTATATAAACAGCAATTCTTCTAAAAGAATACCAATCAGAAATGGAGCACGTCAGGGTTGTCCTCTGTCTCCTTTATTATTTAATATATATGTTGAACCTTTATTCCTATACATTAAACAGAATATATACCACAATGCCCCACTAGTTTACGGAACAAAAATATCAATGGTAGCGTTTGCAGATGATCTGAATATTTATTGTAGAACTCCAATCTCAGACACTAAAAAGATACTAAAAGCAATAGAGAACTTTTCAGAAGTTTCCAACTATAAAATTAATCTAAAAAAATCTAGCATTTTCCCATTGAGAACTCCCAAACCCTTTTCACTGTTGCCTCTGGTGGGACAAATATTGTGTGAAGATAACATTAAATACATGGGTATTGGCTTAGCTACGGATGATAAGGATTTTTATGTTACTAATATTAAAACAGTTTGGGATCAAATAGTATCTGATTTGGGGAGATGGAAGAATTTACAACTACCAGTATTATCAAAAGTATCAATTATCAAAATGAATGTACTACCACGATTATGATATATTTTCAGATCTGCTCAAGTAGTAATTTCAAAAACATTTTTTAAGCAAATTCACAAAGAATTAGCTAAATTTATCTGGGAGCCAAAGAAAACAAGGATTTCATATGAAAAATTAATGACCCAAAAACATAGAGGTGGATTGGAGTTACCAAATTTTGAAACTTACTATCTTATAGTAAACTCAAACAGGCTTCTTAGAATTGCTAATTATAACATAACTAGCACTAAATGGATACCTACCTGGGTAGTTCTGAACTATAAATATATTTTACATTTAAATATTAATCCTAAAGCCATACCCTTTTTACCTAAAGAAACTTTGAAACTGTATGGGATAAGGGATCACATTAAATTATATGTAATGTCTTTACAAACCTTATTTCATTCATTAGATCTTGCTCAATATATGATGGCTTATCAACCCTTTCATAGAAACCCTAACCTGAGACTAAATAAAAAACTAATTGATCTTAAAGAATTCCAATTAATAATCAATCTAACTTTAATAGATATTTATACACTTCTCAAACTCTCGGCTAATCAGATAAGACAATAATTAAATTTACCCAAAAATTATCTCGTTATTGTAAGACAAATTAGGGAACTTTCTATAAGTTACTTTAAAAATTTTAAACCCCGAGAAGAGAATATAATTAAATGTTTGAATTTGTGGCAAGCTCTCCAACAAGATATTAAATTTATAACAGCAGCAAATAATCTAATAAAGGAGTTTAAATTCCAAGATAAAATTCTTGTGACAAAATATTGGAAAGAGAAAATGCCAGAGATAGAAGACAGTCATATGATAAAAGTAATTGATTTGACTACAAAATCTATTTCTCTTCAAAAACTGATGTATACCCAGTTGATGATATGGAATAATGAGTATTATACACGCCTTAGCCTGCATAAATTTAATTCCAAAAATTCTCCAGTTTGTCCATACTTCAAGGATCAATCTGCTGATCTTCTTCATGTGTTCTGGAGTTGCAAATGCATATACAGACTTTGGAACTTACTAAAGATACAACTTCAAAAGATGGGTTACCAAAGTACAACATTGCCATGGAAATTTATGATTTTGCATATTCCCCCAAAAGAACTTCCTAAATCTCAAAGTATTGTATTAATCAATATCTTTTTATTAATGAAGTTATACATAGCTACTAATTGGTTAGACCCATCCAAAACATCATGGAATAATTTTAGAGTACTAGCAATAAGGCATATACTAGCTCACAAATTACTTTTGAGCCAACATAATAAAAATATTAACAATCCAAAAATATGGGAACAAGTATTTAATATTATATTAGCGTAACATCTCATATTTGAATTTAACAAGAACTATTTTTACACCTTTAAAAAACTCTATAGCACTAACTGTTTTTTACTTGAATTGATCTTAACCATTTGTATATTTTTGGTGTATAATTCAATGTGTTACTTGGAAGCATTTATGTAAATATTGTATATATGTTTTGTGTTTTTGTTAATTACTTTAGTTGGTAGTTCCTTTTTAATTTTTTTGTTTTGTTTTAATTTTGTATGGCATATAAGAAAATAATAAAAATTATTATTGAAAAAAAAAAAAAGATGATCTCCTTTTGTACATCACATTCAACCTTATAAAAATAGTCGTTCATCAACTTCATATAATCAGCCACAATTCTTAGATTCAACTCCGGACATTTTTTAAGTAAATTGGGATGTGTTGCAGTATGAAGGCATTGTTAGAACCCCTAAACTGCACGGAACAGTGCCACATTCTAAGTATGTTAAAAAGCTGAGGAGCAACCATTGTAAACACAGACCTGTACAAGAAGGTTGTGGGACAGGCTCATTGAACACAAATCTGTGATACGTAGAGAGGTAGCTAGCAATGCCCTAGGTTGACATGTGAGAAAGAAAGGGGATAACCAAAAGTTTAACTTTAGAGTAATTGATATTATAGGTTTATAGGTGTGTACTAGGCTAATGGCCCTTGGGCTTTTACAAGCCTAGCCATAGGATTACCCTAGCATAGTGCCACCTGACCTTAGTTCCCAAAGCCTCTGTCAAGTAGAGCCACTGGAGATATCCCCGGGGTGAATTTTCTATTTCCCCATCCACTGTGCAAGATTTCTCTTGAAGAGGGTCAGCGAGGTGCTCTGCTTGACATGTATGGGAAGACTGTTCCATAACATAGACAGTCTCTGGGTTATGAACCTGCCCTCCAGCATGTTTTGTTAATTGTGATAATGAGGTTGAGGTCTCTGGAGCATGTGGTGCAGAGGGATTGGGATTTTTTAGATGTAGCATTTCTAACAGAGCTGGGTCAGCTATGGCTTTGTAGGCCAAGCACAGATTGTCTCTAAGTACGCAATATGAGACAGAGAATAGTTGGAGTTTTATGAGTATGTCCATATAGGACAAATGTTTAAGGCCTAGGATCCTCTTTGTGAGGTACTTTTGATGCCTCTCCAGTTGTTGCAAGTGTCTAGTGAGGTACATGCCAAATGGGGCATTGTACTCAATGATTGGTCTAATGAGGGAAGAGTAGAGAGAGACAATGATCTATTTCTTCCTGGATGCAAAACCCTTAGTAATGAGATGTGCCACATAGAAGGACTTTCTGACCACAGTGGCAATGTGGTGATCAAAAGAGAGGTTGCTGTCATCCTGTGTTCCCAGACCTCTTATAACGCCTTCTGTGTTCAGTGGACTACCATCAATGTTAGTGATCATTAGATATAGAAATAAAAGAGGTGGTGATTTGAACAATGAGGTAGAGGTGTGTGAATATTCATAGGTTATACTTTTAGAAGCTGACCTTTTCCCTGATCTGAACACAGTGGTTAGTGTCAAACCTATTTTGAAAAAAAGACAATTATTTTTAAAATAGTATTTAAGTGTATATAGAAACATATTTTACATATAATTTATATTTTATCTTTATCTCTCTCTCTCAATATATATATATATATATATATATATATATGTTTTTTATTCTGGCTGTTTAAATTGGATATTTAAATGGATGTTCTGTTTTGCTTCTTTACACACTGATGAAGGGTTGATCCAGAAAGATTTGTGATTTTATATTTGGTTGGAATAAAGTGTTTTTTATTATCTCTACATTTTCAGGTTTTGGATTTTTTGTTGCTGTTTTTGGACTTTGCATCCTGCCTGGTTGACCTACAAGTTGTCCCTGTATTTTGCGGTAACATCATACTCCTGTCAGGGACTGTGCCTGAAGTCAGTGGTGTACCATCATACTCCTGTCAGGAAGTGTGCCTGAAGTCACTGGTGTATCATCAAAGCAACAAATGGCTTCAGAAAAATTAGAACTCGGAAATGCACTTACATGACGAACTTTTTTCAATGACATGTTTGGCAAACTTTCAGTTGTGCATTCCATGAAGCTAGATCCAGAGGTCACTCCTGCAGTCAGGCCAGCAAGAAGAGTTTCGATAGCTATGCAGAATAAAGTTAAAACTCAGTTGGATAAAATGGTGCAGCAAGGTGTGCTTTGTCCAATCACAGAACCAATTGATTGGGTATTGTCAGTGGTAGTAGCTCACAAAAAAGGTTCAGATGAAATCAGAATATGTATTGACCCAAGAGATATGAACAAAGCTTTAAAAAGACAGTATAATCCAATACGCGCAGCTGAAGAGGTTGCAGCTTTAATACTGAATGCCTCTGTTTTCTCTGTCTTGGATGCAAAGAATTAATTTTGGCAAGTGAAGCTTGATCACAAATTTTCATTTCTAACTACTTTTGGTACTCCGTTTGGCAGATACAGATTGCTAAGAATGCCATTTGGAATAAATTCTGCAAGTGAAGTCTTTCAGTGTGCAATGCAGCAAATTTTTTTCAGGTTATCCTCGTGCCAGAATAGTAGATGATTTATTGATTGGAGGCAATGGTGAAGCCGAGCATGATAGAAATCTCAAGAAAGTTCTAGATAGAGCACATAAAGTTAACTTGAAGCTTAATCCTCTGAAATGCAAATTCAGACTTCCAGAAGTTACATACATAGGACATTTTTTCACAAGTACAGGCTTGAGACCTGGCCCAACCAAGCAAACAGCTATTCCTGAGATGTCAGCACTAGATAATGTACAAGCTCTACAACATTTTCTAGGCATGGTCAACTATTTTGACAAGTTTATACCAGACTTCAGTGAGTTGACAGCACCTTTAATAGAGCTAGCATGCAAAAATGTTGTATGGGCATGGCTGGGACAGCACCAAAAGGCATTTGAAGACCTTAAGCAGAAAATTGCCACCCCACCTACATTAAGATACTGTGATGTAAACAAACCAGTTACTCTTTCCTATGATGCTTCAAAATTTGATCTTGGTGCAGTTATACTTCAAGTGGACAAACCTGTAGCCTATGCATCTAGAACACTAACCTAAACTGAGATGCAGTATACTCAGATTGAGAAGGAGCTTTTGGCAATAGTATTTGCATGTTCTAAGTTTCATGATTATATTTATGGTTGAGTTATTCAGACTGAGACTGACCACCAACCTTTAGTTACTATTCTAAAGAAGCCTATGTATTCCGCTTCAGCAAGATTGCAAAGAATGATGCTTAAATTGGAAAAGTACAATTTCAAAATGGTCTACACAAAAGGCAAATTGATTTATTTGGCTGATACCTTATCCAGATCACCCAGAAATACAACAGAACAGCTTGACACATAGAATTCTGACTTTAATGTGATGGCAGTGCATAATTTTTCTACCACTAGACTTGATGAGTTGAAAGAACACAGTCAGACTGATCCAATTTTGCAGAAGCTCACTCACTACATTAATGTTGGATGGCCATAAAAGCAATCTAGTGTACCACCTGAAGTGCAAACCTACTTTCCTTGCAGAGATGAATTGTTGATGGAAGATGGCATTATTTTCAAAGGTCCTAAAATTATTGTTCCTGCTTCCTTACAACAAGAATGCATCCAGATTTTGCATCATGGTCACCCAGGTTGCACATCCACTAAGAGAAGAGCGAGAAAATTAGCATTTTGGCCTTCATTACCAAAAGACATTGATAAAGTACTTTCATCTTGTTCACTATGCAATAGTACTAGACTGCATTTGCAAGGAGAACCACTTCAGCTAAGTCCAGTTCCTGAGCTACCGTGGTCAACAGTTGCAGTTGATATCTTTGAGTGGAACAATCAGAACTACTTAGTTTTGGTAGACTCTTATTCAAATTGGTTTGAGATTGATCTACTACCTAAGCTAACACCCACAGCTGTTATTACGAAGCAGAAACTTCATTTCACAGTTCATAGTTGTTGTTGTTGTTGTCTTTCGGCTTTTCCCAGTTAGGCGTCACCACAGCGGAACTCTGGTCCGGTAATGATTGGCAGTAGATTTTGATGAATGCCAAGGTGCCAGCTCAACATTCAACCTTCAACTAAGGCACGCCCATTTATGCATGTGTTTCGAACGCCCACCCAACCGCAGGGAGGACATGCAGACTCCACACAGAAGGCATTCCCCGCACTCTAGCCGAGAATCGAACAGGAGAACCTCTTGCTGTGAGGCAACAATGCTACCACTGCACCACTGTGTCCACACAAACTTCTTTCTGACAATGGTACTTAATTTACTAGCCAGTTGTTTCAGAAATTTGCAAAAGACTGGGACTTTGTACATGGCACTAGAAGTCCTGAATATCCTCAGTCAAATGGTTTAGCTGAACATGCAGTACAGAGTGCAAAGAAGTTACCAGAAAGGTCAAACGGTGACAATACCGATGTGTTCTTAAATTTGCTTAATCTCAGAAACATATCTCGTGATGATATTCTTGGCTCACCTGCTGAAAGACTGCTTTCCAGACAAACTAGAAATATGCTATCCATTGCTTAAAGTTTATCGAAGCCAAAATCTGAGAACAGTAAAACCATCAAGGCTCAACTGGTTAAGAAGTGTAATATTCAGAAATCTAGTTATGACGAATCAAGCAGATTGTTTTGTCCATTGAGGGAAAGAGAGATGGTACGAATCTAGACAATGAAAGGTTTTGATTGAATTGGACAGATTATAGACGTGTGTGCTGAGCCAAGATCCTACTTGGTAGATTCAGAAGATGTAGAATACAGGAGGAACAGGAAACATCTTCTTCCTGTTAGAGAACCATCCTCACCATCACAACATTGTTTCTGTGATGTAAACTTCAAATCTAAGAGTGAATCAGACACTGTTTCCATACCAAAATTTGTTCAAACTTCTGATTCCATTACAAAAAATGTTCCAGACATTCCACGTCAAACATTTTACAAAGACAGCTCCAATTGCTAAATTTAATTCTCAGTTTTATGTCACACAATATGGGTGAGTGTCAAAGCCAAGTGTGAAATATGCAGCAACGTGGACTTGATTGTATATGTATGTGTATCTAGTAATATATAATGCATGACCAAGAATTACCTGCGATTTCTGCATGCCAAATAGATAGGATCTAATTCAGAAAGAGGGAGGATGTAGATCAGACTGCAAGTAAAGTGTGCTGTATCATTAAGAAGCATGTCAAGGCTGTACATGCACATATAAATTCCAGACACATGCACTCCCTAGTGCCATTTTGTAAGAGCATCCAAAGTGAGAGCATGCATGATCGCAGTTATTAGTTTGCATATAAGTTACTTAAGTTAAAATCAGTAAACCTTTTTAGTGATGTGTGTGAAGAATAAAGCTGCTTGAACAAAACCCATGAAGACTCTTCTATTGTGTCCAAAGCAGGACAGTGAGAATACTACACTCAGGGAGGTTGCTGAAGTCACTGGTGTGCCATCATACTCCTATCAGGAAGTGTGCCTGAAGTCACTGGTGAATCATCATGCTCCTGTCAGTGAGTGTGCCTGAAGTCACTGGTGTACCATCAAAGCAACAAATGGCTTCAGAAAAATTAGAAATCGGCAATGCACTTACATGACGAACTTCTTTCGATGACAAGTTAGGCAAACTTTCAGTTGTGCATTCCATGAAGCTACATCCAAAGGACACTCCTGCAGTCAGACCAGCAAGAAGAGTTCAGATAGCTATTGCAGAATAAAGTTAAAACTCAGTTGGATAAAATGGTGCAGCAAGGTGTGATTTGTCCAGTCACAGAACCAACTGATTGGGTATTGTCAGTGGTAGTAGCTCACAAAATAGGCTCAGACAAAATCAGAATATGTATTGACCCAAGAGATCTGAACAAAGCATTAAAAAGACAACATAATCCAATGCGCGCAGCTGAAGAGGTCGCAGCTTTAATACTGAATGCCACTGTTTACTCTGTCTTGGATGCAAAGAGTTCATTTTGGCAAGTGAAGCTTGATCGCAAATCTTCATTTCTAACTACTTTTGGTACTCCATTTGGCAGATACAGATTACTAAGAATGCCATTTGGAATAAGTTTTGCAAGTGAAGTCTTTCAGTGTGCAATGGAGCAAAATTTTTTCAGGTTATCCTTGTGCCAGAATAGTAGATGATTTATTGATAGGAGGCAATGGTGAAGTCGAGCATGATAGATACCTCAATAGTGTTTTAGATAGAGCACATGAAGTTAACTTGAAGCTTAATCCTCTGAAGTGCAAATTCAGACTTCCAGAAGTTACATACATAGGACATTTTTTCACAAGTACAGGCTTGAGACCTGACCCGACCAAGCAAACAGCTATTCTGGAGATGTCAGCACCAGATAATGTACAAGCTCTACAACATTGTCTAGGCATGGTCAACTATTTTGGCAAGTTTCTACCAGACTTCAGTGAGTTGACAGCACCTTTAAGAGAGCTAGCATGCAAAAATGTATGGCCATGGCTGGGACAGCACCAAAAGACATTTGAAGATCTTAAGCAGAAAATTGACACCCCACCTACATTAAGATACTGTGATGTAAACAAACCAGTTACTCTTTCCTGTGATGCTTCAAAATTTGATCTTGGTGCAGTTATACTTCAGGAGGACAGACCTGTAGCCTGTGCATCTAGAACACTAACCTAAACTGAGATGCAGCATGCTCAGATTGAGAAGGAGCTTTTGGCAATAGTATTTGCATGTTCTAAGTTTCCTTCCCAACCTTCGGTTTGGCTGCTGTACGTCCTGCTCCTGGTACTGGACAGTAATCTAGGTTGCCTATCTGGATCCTGCAAATACCTACACAACTGTCTCTGCCCTCCTGGAAACTGGAAGTTTATTGCCCAAGCCCCTAACCCCTAACCCTCCAATGGTTTCATCAAACATCCAAACCAGACTGTTGCCTGGATCTGGCCACAACTACAACTACTGCACTCTTGTCTCCTGGAGACCTGAAACCTGAATTTTCAGCTAACAACCCTGTAACCTGTAATCTCCGGTGATTTCATCACTGCAGATTTGGCTATCTGGATCCTGGATCCTGCAACACAACTGTCTCTGCTGTCTGCCCTCACAGAATGCAACCCTGTGCAGCCCCCTAACCTAAACCTGTGGTTTCAACCAAACCAGACTGTTAAATTGCCTATCTGGATCCTCTGCAAATACCTACTACTGTCCTCTGTCCTCCTGGAAGACCTGAATTTGTTTTGTGCCCTAACCCTGTAATCTCCTCCGGTGGTTTATCCCAAGCATATAAGTATAGTACTTATCTTATATATAGAATAATACTTCTGAATGCCTCTAAGGTCTAGTCTAGACCCTGACCTAGGACTATCAACGGCTAACTCTTTTTTCTTCTTATCTGTATACTTTTCAGGGCCTTTCTTACACTCCCTTCCACCTTTATACATTCTATCTCTGTTTTCCTTACTTTTCTTTACTTTTCCTTTCCTTCCTTTTCTTCCTTATAGCCCTTCTTTTACCTACCTGATTTTCCTCTGGCATCCTGGTTACCTTCCTGTTGACTTTCCCTTTCCCTTTTTCTATTTCTGCTCTCCTCTTTCTACCTGTTTTTTTCCATGCTCCTCTCCACTAGCTCTCTCTCTTCACTGGACTCCCTGGGCCCTTGACTTTACTTCTCTCTTTTTTTTACTTTACTATTATACATCTTGTATTTATACTGACTACTTTCTTCATTTGTATTGCTTTTGGCAATATGTTCTATAACTTTACCTGATATTTATGCCTGTACTCTGATTAACTTTGTGTTACCTTCTAACCTTGTTGTGTTCTCGCCCCGTTAAGCCCTCTCGAATCACCCCCCACTCCTCTCCCCCCCCCACTCACCCTCCCCACCTCCTCTCCATTACCCCCCCACCCCCTTCCCTCCCTCCCTCTCCCAACCACTCCTGGGCAGAACCAGAACATCAGTCCCACCCCCCTCTAATTAGCCCCCCACCTATACCCACGGTCCTCTCTCCTCCACTCCTCCCAATGATCCCACTATCAACTTCCAACCATACACTCTAACTACACTCCTCTACTACTACTTAACTTAACTACCCTCACCCACACCTCTTACAGTCGCTCAACCTGAACACATTGCCCCACCCTCTCTTATTATCCCTCTTATCCCTCCAACATCAATAAACCCCCTTCAACATCCATAAACCATCTCAATGCTTACTACACCTTACAAAACCTTCTACCTTCGCACCGTCTTTCCTTAAACACCAAATTTATTTACCATAACCTTAACCTATTTCACATACACCTTTTTCCAAACCCTCTCAATTTCTATACCTTTCCACACCCCAACCATTGCCCCACATACAACCATTTATCCCAAACTGCCCCAATCTATCATTATCATCCAACATGTGCCCACTTAAAAAAAGAAATCAATCTAAATTCCCCCTAAATATAATCAAATTCAATTTATATTACCATAATTTGTAATAAATACATAAAATTCAACAAATTCGTCCTTCTATTATCTCTCTGAAATACTGAAACATGGCTCAAACCTACAACATATCAAACAATTAATAAGGATAGCGAAAATCCTCAGACAAAACTAAACAAAAGGACAAGACCGCCTAAAATATTCCGTAAAACCAGTATGAAAATAAGTATAATAAAGCCTGAAACAAAAACTAACAATCATGTTAAGTCAAACTCTCAAACAAAACTTGAGTATATTCACAAAACTATTACCCACATCTTCAAAAATATTGTCCAGAATATAAGTAGAGACCTTAATAACCCTAAAAACCATAATCTACAGAAGACCTATCTTTACCCATACTTTTATCAACACTTATAACAAGACAAACTAAACTTGAACATCTTAATCCACATACCTGACAATACCTAATAACTACTTGACTCCATTAAAACTCCCCAAAACTCAACTAATAAACTATAATACAAACTATAATTGGGCTGGATCTTAAAACTATACCCCCAGCACTCTGCCCAAATAAGGGAACTTCAAAACTATGACGTACTTGATCACTCTAAACTAAAATCAATAGGCATAAACTCATATTATCTATCCCATCGTTAATTTGATATCCCGTCCCCCTCCATTTTACATAGTTGTCTGAACTGATTTTGACCCCTTATGCAAGTTCTGAAGTGCCTCATAAAAACCTCCCATAGATGAAAAGCTTAGACACTTCAATAACACCTTTCTCACCAGAACCACCTTTCTCATGCTAGCTCCATGCCCAAAAAAATATACGACTACAAAACTAGACAACAAATGGCTTAGAAAACAAAACCTTAGTAAAAATAAAGCCTACAAAAAACAAGGACGAAAAAAAACATAGCTGAAAAAAATACATGACAAAAAAAAAATACAAAAATAAAACAAAACATCTACCATCTACAAAAAACTACTATCCTCAGATACACAAAAACTTCCCTCCACAATAAACACCAAATTACTGACATTAATTAATACACTGCTTAAAGCTGCAACTACCTAATCTCTACCAACCACATCAAACTCTCTCTTTTTACCAAATAACTACTTTACTGTGCTCTTTTACTTCACCTCTTCTTCAGCTGCTATTCCTAGCAAACTCCCTTTACAAACTATATACTCCTAGCTCTACTCCCCCTTTTTTTTTTCCAACATACCCACCAAGCCTTTATTCTTGCCTTTACTCACTTAGGCCCTCAACTGATTCAGCTGACAAATTACAAGCAGAATCTCTCTAACTGCTAATACAATATATGGCCCTACTCTAATCTCTATTGATTAATAGTCTATAAAAGTATAATCTGGTAAATCTAATTTACATTATCCCTCTACTTCAAGCACAAATTTCTACCTTCTACTCTTCTAAGATCATTCAGCCCATAGCATAACTGTCTCCTCTTGCAAAATAATGAAAAAAATGCAAAATTAATTTACGCAATAATCACCTGTTAAGCAACAATCTCTTATAGCATTACCAACATTATCTCTGACCATTCATTATACAAAAACATCATTACAATCTCCCACCGCACCAGTCTTAAAAACCCTCCTCAATACTCCTCCTCAGCATTCTTGCCTCACCTGTCATCGGCCTTTGACATCAACAAATAATACTCCTCATACATTTTCTCTGGTGAACTCTCTTGGACAACCTCCTCAGCAGCAGGTTCCGATCCAAGCTCTCTCTTGCATAAACCTTATCTCTGATCCTCTCCTGATCTCTCAGATCTTCTCTCAACCTCTGCTCCGGGTCATCTTGGGGTTCCTTACCCAGTCCTTTATCTTTTCTATCAACACAAAAATCTTCCATCATTGAGCAGCCATCTGCTTGTACCCAAATATCTGCTCTGCCTCTACCAAAACCACTCCCCTCCCTAACTACTGAACTCCTCTCCACTAAGAACAATGGTTCTCTCTACCAGAGCAATGGTCCTTCCCACACTGTGTCTCCTCCTCAACCCCATGCCCTACTCACCCTGTTCTTTCTTTCTACACCCTTCTGGTGCCAAATAACCCCTCAGTTTTACCTCAAAATTAACAACTCTTCCAGATTAAAAATTAAACTTTTGACCAAACTCTTAGAGATTACTACTAACAAACTTTGATCTCTCTACAGAATCATGCTTCTTAACATAAAAACAACTAATAACATAACTAGAACCTCCTACTAGGAACCAAAAATTTCGCTAACACCTCCTATTAGAACTACTATAGCTAGAACACACTTGAAACTAATATATACAACAACGACTCCTTATACACTAATCTTTCTATATATAACCTCAACCATTGTGCCCACATCCTTAACTACCCCAGATGGGTTATAACAAACCTTATATAGAATTCACCAACACACACCTCTAACAAACTCCATGCCACCTTACACACCACCTTCAACAATTCTATCACCTTACCATGAGCCCATAAAGCCCGCCATCAAAACCCTCATTCAAACTGCCAGACCTTCTCACCTCCTGAACAAACAATATGAAGAACCAAACAAAAATTAACAAAAACTCCAAATCATTTCCGATCAAATATGTAAATGCCACAATCAGACTTCCATTTTTTTTTTCCCTAGTTGGCAATTCCTGACCTCAACTTATCCTAGAGAATTTCAACCCACTACAATTCCGCCTCCAACCTCCAAACCTAAACTTCCTCTCTTTCCTTTCTTCATATAATTTGCTATTTCCTTAATCCTTTGCTTTCATTGTCTCTTATTTTCCTCAAAAATAAACAATATTCATACTCACCTTAGAAATAACCTCTTGTTAATAAAACGCTCTCCACTTCTTAAATGTAAAGATTGCTCTAATCTTTTAACTGTAACCTTTCAGCCTGTAACTACTTATGAAGAAATAGATTTATCCATCTTGTACCTAATAAATGTATTTGTTTTGTGTTATAAAGTTTAACTAAAAAATCTCTCCATTTATCCGATAATGTAAAGGTTTAAAACCAAATATTTTTTTCGATATGATTATATTTATGGTCAAGCTGTTCAGATTGAGACCAACCACCAACCTCTAGTTGCTATTCTAAAGAAGCCTATGTATTCCGCTTCAGCAAGATTGCAAAGACTGATGCTTAAATTGCAAAAGTACAATTTCAAAATGGTCTACACAAGAGGCACATTGATTTATTTGGCTAATACCTTATCCAGATCGCCCAGAAATAAAACAGAATAGCTTGACACATAGAATTTTTACTTTAATGTGATGGCAGTGCATAATTTTTCTACCACTAGATTTGATGAGTTGAAAGAACACAATCAGACTGATCCAATTTTGCAGAAGCTCACTCACTACACTAATGTTGGATGACCATCAAAGCAATCTAGTGTACCACCTGAAGTGCAAACCTACTTTCCTTGCAGAGATGAGTTGTTGATGGAAGATGGCATTATTTTCAAAGGTCCTAAAATTATTGTTCCTGCTTCCATACAACAAGAATGCATCCAGATTTTGCATCATGGTCACCCAGGTTCCGCATCCACTAAGGGAAGAGCAAGAGAATTAGTAATTTGGCCTTCATTACCAAAAGACATTGATAAAGTACTTGTTCAGTATGCAATAGTACTAAACTGCATTTGCAAGGAGAACCACTTCAGCTAAGTCTGGTTCCTGAACTACCGGGATCAACAGTTGCAGCTGATATTTTTGAGTGGAACAATCAACAGTTAGTTTTGGTAGACTCTTGTTCATATTGGTTTGAGATTGATCTACTACCTAAGCTAACACCCACAGCTGTTATCACTAAGCAGAAACGTTATTTCTCAGTTCAGAGTAGAACACCCAAACTTCTTTCTGACAATGGTACTCAATTTACTAGCCAGTTGTTTCAGAAATTTGCAAAAGACTGGGACTTTGTACATGGCACTAGTAGGCCTGAATATCCTCAGTCAAATGGTTTAGCTGAACATGCAGTACAGAGTTCAAAGCAGTTACTTGAAAGGTCAAAGGATGACAATACCAATGCATTCTTAAATTTGCTTAATCTCAGAAACATACCTTGTGATGATATTCTTGGCTCACCTGCTGAAAGACTGCTTTTCAAACTAGAAATATGCTATCCATTACTTTCAGTTTATTGAAGCCAAAATCTGAGAACAGTAAAAGCATCAAGGCTCAACTGGTTAAGAAGTGTAATATTCAGAAATCTAGTTATGACGAATCAAGCAGATTGTTTTGTCCATTGAGGGAAGGAGAAATGGTATGAATCTAGACAATGAAAGGTTTTGATCGAATTGGACAGATTATAGACATCTGTGCTGAGCCAAGATCGTACTTGGTAGATTCAGAAGATGCAGAATACAGGAGGAACAGGAAACATCTTCTTCCTGTATCAGAACTATCCTCACAATCACAACTTTGTTTCTGTGATGCAATCTTCAAATCTAAGAGTGAATCAGACACTGTTTCCATACCAAAATGTGTTCAAACTTCTGATTCCATTCCAGAAAATGTTAAAGACATTCCACATGTCAAACATTTTACAAAGACAGTTCCAATTGCTAAATTTAATTCTCAGTTTTATGTCACACAATATGGCCGAGTGTCAAAGCCAAGTGTGAAATACGCAGCAACATGGACTTGATTGTATATGTATGTGTTCTTAGTATTGTATAATGCATGACCAAGAATTACCTGTGATTTCTGCATGCTAAATAGATAAGATCTAATTCTCAAAGAGGGAAGTAGATCAGAGTGCAAGTAAAATGTGCTGTATCTTTAAGAAGCATGTCAAGGCTGTACGTGCACATATAAATTCCAGACACGTGCACTCCCTAGTGCCATTTTGAAAGAGCACCCAAAGTGAGAGCATGCATGATCACAGTCATTAGTTTGTATATAAGTTACTTAAGTTAATGTCAGTAAACCTTTATAATGATGTCTGTGTGAAGAATAAAGGTGTTTGAACAAAACCAAGGAAGACTCTTCTAGTGGGTCCAAAGCATAAAAGCGACAAAACTACTGTCAGGGAGCATGCCTGAAGTCACTGGTGTACCATCATACTCCTGTCAGGGAGCATGCCTGAAGTCACTGGTGTACCATCATACCCCTGTCAGGGAGTGTGCCTGAAGTCACGGGTGTACCATTATACTCCTGTCAGGGAGTGTGCCTGAAGTCACTGGTGTACCATTTTACTCCTGTCAGGGAGTGTGCCTGAAGTCATGGGTGTACCATAATACTCCTGTCAGGGAGCGTGCCTGAAGTCCCTGGTGTACCATCATACTCCTGTCAGAGAGCGTGCCTGAAGTCGCGGGTGTACCATCATACTCCTGTCAGGGAGCGTGCCTGAAGTCACTGGTGTACCATCATACTAATGTCAGGGAGCATGCCTGAAGTCACGGGTGTACCATCATACTCCTGTCAGGGAGGGTGCCTGAAGTCACTGGTGTACCATCATACTGCTGTCAGGGAGTGTACCTGAAGTCACTGGTGTACCATCATACTCCTGTCAGGGAGCGTGCCTGAAGTCACTGGTGTACCATCATACTCCTGTCAGGGAGTGTACCAGAAGTCACTGGTGTACCATCATACTACTGTCAGAGAGTGTACCTGAAGTCACTGGTGTACCATCATACTCCTGCCAGGGAGCATGCCTGAAGTCACGGGTGTACCATCATACTCCTGTCAGGGAGCGTGCCTGAAGTCACAGGTGTACCATCATACTCCTGTCAGGGAGTGTGCCTGAAGTCACTGGTGTACCATCATACTACTGTCAGGGAGCGTGCCTGAAGTCACGGGTGTAACATCATACTCCTGTCAGGGAGCGTGCCTGAAGTCATGGGTGTACCATCATACTCCTGTCAGGGAGTGTGCCTGAAGTCACTGGTGTACCATCATACTCCTGTCAGGGAGCGTGCCTGAAGTCACTGGTGTACTATCATACTCCTGTCAGGGAGCGTGCCTGAAGTCACGGGTGGTACCATCATACTCTTGTCAGGGAGCATGCCTGAAGTCACGGGTGTACCATCATACTCCTTTCAGGGAGCGTGCCTGAAGTCACGGGTGCACCATCATACTCCTGTCAGGGAGTGTGCCTGAAGTCACTGATGTACCATCATACACCTGTCATGGAGTGTGCCTGAAGTCACTGTTGTATCATCTTTCTATTTTGAGGGAGTGTGCTGAAGTCACTGGTGTACCATCATACTCCCATCTGAGAGTGAGCAAGAAAGTCACTGGTGTACCATCATACTCCTGTCAAGGAGTGTGTCTGAATTCACTGGTATACCATCATACTCCTGTCAGGGAGTATGCCCTAAAAACACTGGTGTAACTTCAAACTCCTGCCAGGGAGTGTGCCGGAAGTCAGTGGTGTACCATCATACTATTGTTAGGGAGTGCACCTGAAGTCACTGGTGTACCATCATACTCCCATCAGAAAGTGTGCCTGAAGTCTGTGGTGTACCATCATACTCTTGTCAGGGAGTGTGCCTGAAGTCAACTGGTGTACCAACATACTCTTGTCAGGAAGTGTGCCTGAATTCACTGGCGTACCATCATACTATTGTCAGGGTCTGTGCCTGAAGTCACTGGTGTACCATCATTCTCATATCAGAGAGTGTGTCTGATGTCATTTTTGTACAATCATACTCCTGTCAGGGAGTGTACCCTGAAAACACTTGTGTAACATCATACTCCTGACAGGAAGCGTGCCCTGAAAACACTGGTGTACCATCATACTCCCATCAGGGAGTGTGCCTGAAGAAACTGGTGTACCATCATACTCCTGTAAGATAGTGTGCCTGATGTCACTGGTGTACCATCATACTCTCATCAGAGACTGTGCCTGAAGCCACTGGTGTACCATCATACTTCTGTCATGAAGTGTGCCTGAAGTCACAGGTGTACCATCATACTTCTGTCAGGACGTGTGCCTGAAGTCACTGGCATACCATCATACTCCTGTCAGGAAGTGTGCCTGAAGTCACTGGTGTACTATCTTACTCCCGTCAGGGAGTATGTCTAATGTTACTGGTGTACCATCATAATCCTGTCAGGGAATGTGCCCTGAAAATACTGGTGTGCCATCATACTACCATAGGTTCATAGGTTGGTACTAGGCTATCAGCCCTAGGGCCTATACAAGCCTAGCCATAACAATTCCCTGGCTATTTCTTCCCACATTATTTACTTTCCTGGACCCCTGTTGTGATCCCTGGGGTGAATTTCCTTTCTCCCATCCAATTGTCAAGGTTCCTCTTGAAGAGGTCAGGAAAGAGGCACTCTGCTTGTATGGGCAATCAATTATTCAGGTCTGGGGAGGAGTCTCTGGGTCACCCCTATCCCCTCATTGTTTTTTTGTGTGATGGCGAGGTTTTTTGATCTGGGCGTGTTGCTCTGAGGATTGAGATTTTGGGATTTGTAGCATGTCCAACAGCTCACAGTTCTGGGTTTGACATATGTATGTATGTTAAGCAGAGATCGAGGCGATCGAGCGATGATCGACCAGAGTATAGCTAAAAATTTAAAGGCGGTCAGTGTAGGGCATCTGCTTTAGGCCCGTTTTAGTGATTTCTTTTCCCTTGAGAGGTACATACCAAATGGGGCATTGTATTCTATAATGGGTCTAATGAGGGATGAGTACGTGGGTGGGACCTCCTTCTTCTTCTTTCTGGATGAAGATGCCTTGAAGCCACAGGCATAGAAGGCCTTGACTGACTGTGTTGTTCAGGGATTGTGCCTGAAGAGTGTGGTGTACCATCATACTCCTGTCAGGCAGTGTGCCTGAAGTCACTGATGTACCAACATACTCCTGTCAGGGAGTTTGTCTGAAGTCACTGGTGTACCATCATTCTCCCATCTGAGAGTGTACCTGAAGTCACTGGTGTACCATCATTCTTCTGTCAGGAAGTGTGCCTGAAATCACTGGTGTACTCTCATACTCCTCTCAGGGAATGTGCCTGAAGTCACTGGTGTACCATCATTCTATTGTAATTCGTAGCTGAAGTCCCTGGTGTACCATCATATTCCCTTCAGAGAGTGTGCCTGAAGTCACTGGTGTACCATCATACTCCTGTCAGGGAGTGTGTCTGAAGTCACTGGTATACCATCATACTCCAGTCAGGGAACGTGTACTGAAAACATTAGTGCAACATCATATTCCTGTCAGGTAGTGTTCCTGAAGACAATGGAGTAGCATTATACTCCTGTCAGGGTGTGTGCCCTAAAAACCCTGGTGTAATGTCATACTCCAGTCAAGGAGTGTGCCAGAAGTCACTGGTGTACCATCATACTATTGCCAGGGAGTGTGCCTGAAGTCACTGGTGTACCATCATTCTCTGGTCAGAGAGTTTTCCTGAAGTCACTGGTAAATCATCATACTCCTGTCAGGAAGTGTGTCTGAAGTAACTAGTGTACTATCATACTCCTGCATGAAGTATGCCTGACGTCACTGGTGTACCATCATACTCCTGTCAGGGAGTGTGCCCGAAGACACTGGTGTACCATCATACTCCTGTCAGGGAGTGTGCCGGAACTCAAAGTTGTACAATCATACTATTGTCAGGGAGTGTGCCTGATGTCACTGGTGTATCATCATACTCCCAACAGAGAGTATGCCTGATGTCACTGGTGTACCATCATATTCCTGTCAGGGAGTGTACCCTGAAAACACTGGTGTAACAGCACACTCCTGACAGGGAGTGTGCCCTGAAAACACTGGTGTGCCATCATACTCCTATCAGGGAATGTGCCTGAAATCACTGGTGTACCATCATACTCCTGTCAGGGAGTGTACCCTGAAATCACTGGTATAACATCATACTCCTGTCAGGTAGTGTTCCTAAAGACAGTGGTGTACCATTATACTCCAGTCAGGGAGTTTGACCTGAAAACACTGGTGTAACCTCATACTCCTGTCAGGGAGTGTGCCTGATGCCAGTGATGTACCATCTTACTCCTGTCTAGGAGTGGGCCTGAAGTCACTGGTGTACCAGTATACTTCTGTCACGGAGTGTGCCTGATATCACTGGTGTAGTATCAAACTCTTTTCAGAAAGTGTGCCTGATGTTACTGGTGTACCATGATACTCCTGTCAGGAAGTATGCCTCAAGTCACTGATGTACTATCATACTCCTGTCAAGCAGTATGCCTAATGTTACTGGTGAACCATCATACTCCTGTCAGGGAGTGTGCCCTGAAAACACTGATGTACCATCATACTCCCATCAGGCAGTGTGCCTGAAGACAGTGGTGTACCATCATACTATTGTCAGGGACTGTGCCTGAAGTCACTGGTGTACCATCATACTCCCATCAGAGAGTGTGCCTGAAGTCACCGATATACCATCATACTCCTGTCAGGGAGCCTGCATGAAGTTGCTGGTGTACTATCATATTCTTCTCAGGGAGTGTGCCCGAAGTCACTGGTGTACAAACATACTCCATCAGAGAGTGTGCCTGAAATCAGTGGTGTACCATCATAGTTCTGTCAGGAAGTGTACCCTGAAAACACTGGCGTACCATCATACTCCCATCAGGGAGTGTGCCTGAAGACAGTGATGTACCATCATACTCCTGTCAGGGAGTGTGTCTGAAGTCTCTGATGGACCATCATACTGTTGTCAGGGACTGTGCCTGCAGTCACTGGCGTATCATCATACTCCCTTTAGAGAGTGTGCCTGAAGTCACTAATGTACCATCATACTCCTGTCAGGGAGTGTGCCTGACGTCACTGGTATACCATCATACTCTTGTCAGGGAGCATGCCTGAAGTCACTGGTGTACATCATACTTCTGTCAGGAAGTGTGCCTGAAATCACTGGTATACCATCATACTCCTGCCAGGGAGCATGCCTGAAGTCATTGGTGTACCATCATACTTCTTTCAGGAAGTGTGCCTGAAGTCACTTGTGTACCATCATACTTCTGTCAGGAAGTGTGCCTGAAGTCACTGGTGTACTATCATACTTCTGTCAGGATATTTGCCTGAAGGAACTAGTATACCATCATACTCCTGTCAGGGAGTGTGACTGACGTCACTGGTGTACCATCATACTTCTGTCAGGAAGTGTGCCTGAAGTCACTGGTGTACCATCATACTCCTGTCAGGAAGTGTGCCTGAAGTCACTAGTGTACTATCATACTCCTGTCAGGGAGTGTGCCTGAAGTCACTCGTGTACCATCATTCTATTGTGAGGGAGTGTGCTGAAGTCACTGGGGTACCATTATATTCCTGTCAGGGAGTGTGCCTGAAGTCACTGGTATACCATCATACTCCAGTCAGGGAGCGTGCATGAAGTCATTGGTGTACCATCATACTTCTGTCAGGAAGTGTGCCTGAAGTCACTGGTGTACTATCATACTCCTGTCAGGGAGTGTGCCTGAAGCCACTGGTGTACCATCATTCTATTGTCAGGGAGTTTGCTGAAGTCTCTGGTGTACCATCATACTCCTGTCAGGTAGTGTGTCTGAAGTCACTGGTACACCATCATACTCCTGTCAGGGAGTGTGTTCTAAAAACATTGGTGTAACATCATATTCCTGTCAGGTAGTGTTCCTGAAGACAGTGGTGTACCAGTATACTCCTGTCAGGGAGTGTTCCCTAAAAACACTGGTGTAAATTCATACTCCTGTCAGGGAGTGTGCCGGAATTTACTGGTGTACCATCATACTATTGTCAGGGAGTGTGCCTGATGCCAGTGGTGTACCATCTTACTCCTGTCTAGGAGTGGGCCTGAAGTCACTGATGTACCAGTATACTCCTGTCAGAGAGTATGCCTGACATCATTGGAGTAGCATCATACTCTTGTCAGGAAGTGTGCCTGAAGTCACTGGTGTACTATCATATTCCTGTCAGGCAGTATGCCTAATGTTACGGGTGAACCATCATACTCATGTCAGGGAGTGTGCCCTGAAAACACTGGTGTACCATCATACTCAAATCAGGCAGTGTGCCTGAAGACAGTGGTGTACCATCATACTATTGTCAGGGACTGTGCCTGAAGTCACTGGTGTACCATCATACTCCTGTCAGAGAGTGTGACTGAAGTCACTGATGTACCATCAAACTCCTGTCAGGGAGGGGGCCTGAAGTCACTGGTATACCATCATACTCCTGTCAGGGACCTTGCCTGAAGTCACTGGTGTACTATCATACTCTTTTCAGGGAGTGTGCCCAAAGTCACTGGTGTACCATGATACTCCCATCAGAGCGTGTGCCTGAAGTCACTGGTGAACCATCATACTTCTGTCAGGAAGTGTGCCTGAAGTCACTAGTGTACCATCATACTCCCATCAGAGAGTGTGTCTGAAGTCACTGGGGTGCCATCATACTTCTGTCAGGAAGTGTGCCCTGAAAACACTGGTGTACCATCATACTCCCATCAGGGAGTGTGCCTGAAGACAGTGATGTACCATCATACTATTGTCAGGGACTGTGCCTGAAGTCACTGGTGTACCCTCATACTCCTGTCAGGGAGTGTGCCTAAAGTCACTGGTGTACCATCATTCTATTGTAAAGAGTGTGCTGAAGTCACTGGTGTACCATCATATTCCCTTCAGAGAGTGTGCCTGAAGTCACTGGTTTACCATCATACTCCTGTCAGGGAGTGTGTCTGAAGTCACTGATATACCATCATACTCCTGTCAGGGAGTGTGTACTGAAAACATTAGTGTAAAATCATACTCCTGTCAGGTATTATTCCTGAAGACAGTGGAGTACCATTAGACTCCTGCCAGGGTGTGCTCCCTAAAAACACTTGCGTAACGTCATACTCCAGTCAAGGAGTGTGCCGGAAGTCACTGGTGTACCATCATACTATTGCCAGGAAGTGTGCCTGAAGTCACTGGTGTACCATCATACTCTGGTCAGAGAGTGTGCATGACATCACTGGTAAACCATCATACTCCTGTCAGGAAGATTGCCTGAAGTAACTAGTGTACAATCATACTCCTGTCATGGAGTATGCCTGATGTCACTGGTGTACCATCATACTCCTGTCAGGGAGTGTGCCTAAACTCACTGGTGTACCATCATACTATTGTCAGCGAGTGTGCCTGAAGTCACTGGTGTACCATCATAGTCCCATCAGAGAGTGTGTTTGATGTCACTGGTGTACCACCATACTTCTTTCAGGGAGTGTACCCTGAAAACACTGGTGTAACATCATACTCCTGTCAGGTAGTGTTCTTAAAGACAGTGGTGTACCATTATACTCCTGTCAGGGAGTTTGACCTGAAAACACTGGTGTAACCTCATACTCCTGTCAGGGAGTGTGCCTGATGCCAGTGGTGTACCATCTTACTCCTGTCTAGGAGTGGTCCTGAAGTCACTGGTGTACCAGTATACTCCTGTCAGGGAGTGTGCCTGACATCACTGGTGTAGCATCATACTCTTGTCAGGAAGTGTGCCTGATGTTACTGGTGTACCATCATACACATGTCAGGAAGTGTGCCTGAAGTCACTGGTGTACTATCATACTCCTGTCAGGCAGTATGCCTAATGTTACTGGTGAACCATCATACTCCTGTCAGGGAGTATGCCCTGAAAACACTGATGTACCAACATACTCCCATCAGGCAGTGTGCCTGAAGACAGTGGTGTAACATCATACTATTGTCAGGGACTGTACCTGAAGTCACAGGTGTACCATCATAATCCCGTCAGAGAGTGTGCCTGAAGTCACTGATGAGTCAGCGAGGGAGCCTGAAGTCACTGGTATACCATCATACTCCTGTCAGTGAGCCTGCCTGAAGTCACTGGTGTATTATCATACTCTTTTCAGGGAGTTTGCCCGAAGTCACTGGTTCACCATCATACTCCCATCAGTGAGTGTGCCTGAAGTCACTGGTGTACCATCATACTTCTATCAGGAAGTATGCCTGAAGTCACTGGTGCACCATCATACTCCCGGCAGACAGTGTGTCTGAAGTCACTGGTGTACCATCATACTTCTGTCAGGAAGTGTGCCCTGAAAACACTGGTGTACCATCATACTCCCATCAGGGAATGTGCCTGAAGACAGTGATGTACCATCATACTTCTGTCAGGCAGTGTGCCTGAAATCACTAATGTGCCATCATACTATTGTCAGGGACTGTGCCTGAAGTCACTGTTGTACCACCATACTCCCGTCAGAGAGTGTGCCTGAAGTCACTGATGTACCATCATTCTCCTGTCAGGGAGTTTGCTTGAAGTCACTGGTATACCATCATACCCCTGTCAGGGAGCGTGCCTGAAGTCACTGGCATACTATCTTTCTATCAGGAAGTGTGCCTGAAGTCACTGGTGTACCATCATACTTCTGTCAGGACGTGTGCCTGAAGTCACTGGTGTACCATCATACTATTGTCAGGGAGTGTGCCTGATGCCAGTGGTGTACCATCTTACTCCTGTCTAGGAGTGGGCCTGAAGTCACTGGTGTATCAGTATACTCCTGTCAGGGAGTATGCCTGACATCACTGGAGTAGCATCATACTCTTGTCAGGAAGTGTGCCTGAAGTCATTGGTGTACTATCATACTCCTGTCAGGTAGTATGCCTAATGTTACGGGTGAACCATCATACTCATGTCAGGGAGTGTGCCCTGAAAACAGTGGTGTACCATCATACTCAAATAAGGCAGTGTGCCTGAAGACAGTGGTGTACCATCATACTATTGTCAGGGACTGTGCCTGAAGTCACTGGTGTACCATCATACTCCTGTCAGAGAGTGTGCCTGAAGTCACTGATGTACCATCATACTCCTGTCAGGGAGGGGGCCTGAAGTCACTGGTATACCATCATACTCCTGATAGGGAGCCTGCCTGAAGTCACTGGTGTACTATCATTCTCTTTTCAGGGAGTGTGCCCGAAGTCACTGGTGCACCATCATACTTCTCTCAGGAAGTGTGCCTGAAGTCACTGGTGTAGCATCATACTCCCAGCAGACAGTGTGTCTGAAGTCACTGGTGTACCATCATACTTCTGTCAGGAAGTGTGCCCTGAAAACACTGGTGTACCATCATACTCCCATCAGGGAGTGTGCCTGAAGACAGTGATGTACCATCATACTCCTGTCAGGGAGTGTGCCTGAAATCACTGATGTACCATCATATTATTGACAGGGACTGTGCCTGAAGTCACTGGTGTACCACCATACTCCCGTCAGAGAGTGTGCCTGAAGTTACTGATGTACCATCATACTCCTGTCAGGGAGTGTGCTTGAAGTCACTGCTATACCATCATACTCCTGTCAGGGAGCATGCCTGAAGCAATTGGCATACTATCATATTTCTATCAGGAAGTGTGCCTGAAGTCACTGGTGTACCATCATACTTCTGTCAGGACATGTGCCTGAAGAAACTGGTGTACCATCATACTCCTGTCAGGAAGTGTGCCTGAAGTCATTGGTGTACTATCATACTCCTGTCAGGGAGTATGCCTAATGTTACTGGTGTACCATCATAGTCCTGTCAGGGAGTGTGCCATGAAAACACTGGTGTACCATCATTCTCCCGTCAGGGAGTGTGCCTGAAGTGTGTGGTGCACCACCATACTCCTGTCAGGGAGTGTGCCTGAAGTCACTGATGTACCATCATACTATTGTCATGGACTGTACCTGAAGTCACTGGTGTACCATCATACTCCCATCAGAGAGTGCACCTGAAGTCACTGATGTACCATCATACTCCTGTCAGGGAGAATGCTTGAAGTCACTGGTGTACTATCTTACTTCTGTCAGGAAGTGTGCCTAAAGTCACTGATGTACCATCATTCTCCCATCAGAGAGTGTACCTGAAGTCACTGGTGTACCATCATTCATCTGTCAGGAAGTGTGCCTGAAGTCACTGGAGTACCATCCTACTTCTGTCATGAAGTGTGCCTGAAGTCACTGGTGTACCCTCATACTCCTGTCAGGGAGTGTGGCTGAAGTCACTGGTGTACCATCATTCTATTGTGAAGTCACTGGTGTACCATCATTCTATTGTAAAGAGTGTGCCTGATGCCAGTGGTGTACCATCTTACTCCTGTCTAGGAGTGGGCCTGAATTCACTGGTGTACCAGTATACTCCTGTCAAGGAGTGTGCCTGACATCACTGGTCTAGCATCAAACTCTTGTCAGGAAGTGTGCCTGATGTTACTGGTGTACTATCATACTCTTGTCAGGCAGTATGCCTAATGTTACTGGTGAACCATCATACTCCTGTCAGGGAGTGTGTCCTGAAAACACTGATGTACCATCTACTCCCATCAGGCAGTGTGCCTGAAGACAGTGGTGTACCATCATACTATTGTCAGGGACTGTGCCTGAAGTCACTGGTGTACCATCATGCTCCTGTCAGAGAGTGTGACTGAAGTCACTGATGTTCCATCAAACTCCTGTCAGGGAGGGGGCCTGATGTCACTGGTATACCATCATACTCCTGTCAGGGACCTTGTCTGAAGTCACTGGTGTACTATCATACTCTTTTCAGGGAGTGTGCCCAAAGTCACTGGTGTACCATGATACTCCCATAAGAGCGTGTGCCTGAAGTCACTGGTGAACCATCATACTTCTGTCAGGAAGTGTGCCTGAAGTCACTAGTGTACCATCATACTCCCATCAGAGAGTGTGTCTAAAGTCACTGGGGTGCCATCATACTTCTGTCAGGAAGTGTGCCCTGAAAACACTGGTGTACCATCATACTCCCATCAGGGAGTGTGCCTGAAGACAGTGATGTACCATCATACTATTGTCAGGGACTGTGCATGAAGTCACTGGTGTACCCTCATACTCCTGCCAGGGAGTGTGCCTAAAATCACTGGTGTACCATCATTCTATTGTAAAGAGTGTGCTGAAGTCACTGGTGTACCATCATATTCCCTTCAGAGAGTGTGCCTGAAGTCACTGGTTTACCATCATACTCCTGTCAGGGAGTGTGTCTGAAGTCACTGATATACCATCATACTCCTGTCAGGGAGTGTGTACTGAAAACATTAGTGTAAAATCATACTCCTGTCAGGTATTATTCCTGAAGACAGTGGAGTACCATTAGACTCCTGTCAGGGTGTGCGCCCTAAAAACACTTGTGTAACGTCATACTCCAGTCAAGGAGTGTGCCGGAAGTCACTGGTGTACCATCATACTATTGCCAGGAAGTGTGCCTGAAGTCACTGGTGTACCATCATACTCTGGTCAGAGAGTGTGCATGACATCACTGGTAAACCATCATACTCCTGTCAGGAAGATTGCCTGAAGTAACTAGTGTACAATCATACTCCTGTCATGGAGTATGCCTGACGTCACTGGTGTACCATCATACTCCTGTCAGGGAGTGTGCCTAAACTCACTGGTGTACCATCATACTATTGTCAGCGAGTGTGCCTGAAGTCACTGGTGTACCATCATAGTCCCATCAGAGAGTGTGTTTGATGTCACTGGTGTACCACCATACTTCTTTCAGGGAGTGTACCCTGAAATCACTGGTGTAACAGCATACTCCTGACAGGGAGCATGCCCTGAAAACACTGGTGTACCATTATATTCCCATCAGGGAGTGTACCCTGAAATCACTGGTGTAACATCATACTCCTGTCAGGTAGTGTTCTTAAAGACAGTGGTGTACCATTATACTCCTGTCAGGGAGTTTGACCTGAAAACACTGGTGTAACCTCATACTCCTGTCAGGGAGTGTGCCTGATGCCAGTGGTGTACCATCTTACTCCTGTCTAGGAGTGGTCCTGAAGTCACTGGTGTACCAGTATACTCCTGTCAGGGAGTGTGCCTGACATCACTGGTGTAGCATCATACTCTTGTCAGGAAGTGTGCCTAATGTTACTGGTGTACCATCATACACATGTCAGGAAGTGTGCCTGAAGTCACTGGTGTACTATCATACTCCTGTCAGGCAGTATGCCTAATGTTACTGGTGAACCATCATACTCCTGTCAGGGAGTATGCCCTGAAAACACTGATGTACCAACATACTCCCATCAGGCAGTGTGCCTAAAGACAGTGGTGTACCATCATACTATTGTCAGGCACTGTGCCTGAAGTCACTGGTGTACCATCATAATCCCATCAGAGAGTGTGCCTGAAGTCACTGATGAGTCAGGGAGGGAGCCTGAAGTCACTGGTATACCATCATACTCCTGTCAGGGAGCCTGCCTGAAGTCACTGGTGTATTGTCATACTCTTTTCAGGGAGTTTGCCCGAAGTCACTGGTGCACCATAATACTCTCATCAGTGAGTGTGCCTGAAGTCACTGGTGTACCATCATACTTCTATCAGGAAGTGTGCCTGAAGTCACTTGTGCACCATCATACTCCCAGCAGACAGTGTGTCTGAAGTCATTGGTGTACCATCATACTTCTGTCAAAAAGTGTGCCCTGAAAACACTGGTGTACCATCATACTCCCATCAGGGAGTGTGCCTGAAGACAGTGATGTACCATCATACTCCTGTCAGGCAGTGTGCCTGAAATCACTAATGTGCCATCATACTATTGTCAGGGACTGTGCCTGAAGTCACTGTTGTACCACCATACTCCCGTCAGAGAGTGTGCCTGAAGTCACTGATGTACCATCATACTCCTGTCAGGAATTTGCTTGAAGTCACTGGTATACCATCATACTCCTGTCAGGGAGCGTGCCTGAAGTCATTGGCATACTATCATTTTTCTATCAGGAAGTGTGCCTGAAGTCACTGGTGTACCATCAAACTCCTGTCAGGACATGTGCCTGAAGTAACTGGTGTACCATCATACTCCTGTCAGGAAGTGTGCCTGAAGTCACTGGTGTACTATCATACTCCTGTCAGGGAGTATGCCTAATGTTACTGGTGTACCATCATAGTCCTGTCAGGGAGTGTGCCATGAAAACACTGGTGTACCATCATTCTCCCATCAGGGAGTGTGCCTGAAGAGTGTGGTGTACCACCATACTCCTGTCAGGGAGTGTGCCTGAAGTCACTGATGTACCATCATGCTATTGTCATGGACTGTACCTGAAGTCACTGGTGTACCATCATACTCCCGTCAGAGAGTGCGCCTGAAGTCACTGATGTACCATCATACTCCTGTCAGGGAATTTGCTTGAAGTCACTGGTATACCATCATACCCCTGTCAGGGAGTGTGCCTGAAGTCACTGGCATACTATCATATTTCTATCAGGAAGTGTGCCTGAAGTCACTGGTGTACCATCAAACTTCTGTCAGGACATGTGCCTGAAGTAACTGGTGTACCATCATACTCCTGTCAGGAAGTGTGCCTGAAGTCACTGGTGTACTATCATACTCCTGTCAGGCAGTACGCCTAATGTTACTGGTGAACCATCATACTCCTGTCAGGGAGTATGCCCTGAAAACACTGATGTACCAACATACTCCCATCAGGCAGTGTGCCTAAAGACAGTGGTGTACCATCATACTATTGTCAGGCACTGTGCCTGAAGTCACTGGTGTACCATCATAATCCCATCAGAGAGTGTGCCTGAAGTCATTGATGAGTCAGGGAGGGAGCCTGAAGTCACTGGTATACCATCATACTCCTGTCAGGGAGCCTGCCTGAAGTCACTGGTGTATTGTCATACTCTTTTCAGGGAGTTTGCCCGAAGTCACTGGTGCACCATAATACTCTCATCAGTGAGTGTGCCTGAAGTCACTGGTGTACCATCATACTTCTATCAGGAAGTGTGCCTGAAGTCACTTGTGCACCATCATACTCCCAGCAGACAGTGTGTCTGAAGTCATTGGTGTACCATCATACTTCTGTCAAAAAGTGTGCCCTGAAAACGCTGGTGTACCATCATACTCCCATCAGGGAGTGTGCCTGAAGACAGTGATGTACCATCATACTCCTGTCAGGCAGTGTGCCTGAAATCACTAATGTGCCATCATACTATTGTCAGGGACTGTGCCTGAAGTCACTGTTGTACCACCATACTCCCGTCAGAGAGTGTGCCTGAAGTCACTGATGTACCATCATACTCCTGTCAGGGAATTTGCTTGAAGTCACTGGTATACCATCATACCCCTGTCAGGGAGTGTGCCTGAAGTCACTGGCATACTATCATATTTCTATCAGGAAGTGTGCCTGAAGTCACTGGTGTACCATCAAACTTCTGTCAGGACATGTGCCTGAAGTAACTGGTGTACCATCATACTCCTGTCAGGAAGTGTGCCTGAAGTCACTGGTGTACTATCATACTCCTGTCAGGGAGTATGCCTAATGTTACTGGTGTACCATCATAGTCCTGTCAGGGAGTGTGCCATGAAAACACTGGTGTACCATCATTCTCCCATCAGGGAGTGTGCCTGAAGAGTGTGGTGTACCACCATACTCCTGTCAGGGAGTGTGCCTGAAGTCACTGATGTACCATCATGCTATTGTCATGGACTGTACCTGAAGTCACTGGTGTACCATCATACTCCCGTCAGAGAGTGCGCCTGAAGTCACTGATGTACCATCATACTCCTGTCAGGGAGAATGCTTGAAGTCACTGGTGTACTATCTTACTTCTGTCAGGAAGTGTGCCTAAAGTCACTGATGTACCATCATTCTCCCATCAGAGAGTGTACCTGAAGTCACTGGTGTACCATCATTCATCTGTCAGGAAGTGTGCCTGAAGTCACTGGTGTACCATCCTACTTCTGTCATGAAGTGTGCCTGAAGTCACTGGTGTACCCTCATACTCCTGTCAGGGAGTGTGGCTGAAGTCACTGGTGTACCATCATTCTATTGTAAAGAGTGTGCTGAAGTCACTGGTATGCCATCATACTCCTGTCAGGGAGTGTGTACTGAAAACATTAGTGTAACATCATACTCCTGTCAGGTAGTTTTCCTGAAGACAGTGGAGTACCATTATACTCCTGTCAGGGAGTGTGCCCTAAATACACTGGTGTAAACTCATACTCCTGTCAGGGAGTGTGCCGGAAGTCACTGGTGTACCATCATACTATTGTAAGAGAGTGTGCCTGATGCCAGTGGTGTACCATCTTACTCCTGTCTAGGAGTGGGCCTGAAGTCACTGGTGTACCAGTATACTCCTGTCAAGGAGTGTGCCTGACATCACTGGTCTAGCATCATACTCTTGTCAGGAAGTGTGCCTGATGTTACTGGTGTACTATCATACTCCTGTCAGGCAGTATGCCTAATGTTACTGGTGAACCATCATACTCCTGTCAGGGAGTGTGTCCTGAAAACACTGATGTACCATCTGCTCCCATCAAGCAGTGTGCCTGAAGACAGTGGTGTACCATCATACTCCTGTCAGGGAGGGGGCCTGACGTCACTGGTGTACCATCATACTCCTGTCAGGGAGCCTGCCTGAAGATACTGGTGTACTATCATACTCTTTTCATGGAGTGTGCCCAAAGTCACCGGTGTACCATCATACTCCCACAAGAGAGTGTGCCTGAAGTGACTGGTGTACCATCATACTTCTGTCAGGAAATGTGCCTGAAGTCACTGGTATACCATCATACTCCCATCAGAGAGTGTGTTTGAAGTCACTGGTATACCATCATACTTCTGTCAGGAAGTATTACCTGAAAACACTGGTGTACCATCATACCCTCATCAGGGAGTGTACCTGAAGACAGTGATGTACCATCGTACTATTGTCAGGGACTGTGCCTGAAGTCATTGGTGATCCCCCATACTACTGTCATAGAGTGTGCCTGAAGTCACTGGTGTACCATCATTCTATTGTAAAGAGTGTGCTGAAGTCACTGGTGTACCATCATAATCCCTTCAGAGAGTGTGCCTGAAGTCACTGGTATACCATCATACTCCTGTCAGGAAGTGTGTACTGAAAACATTAGTTTAAAATCATACTCCAGTCAGGTAGTGTTCCTGAAGACAGTGGAGTACCATTATACTCCTGTCAGGGTGTGTGCCCTAAATTCACTGGTGTAACGTCATACGCCAGTCAAGGAGTGTGACGTAAGTCACTGGTGTACCATCATACTATTGTCAGGGAGTGTGCCTGAAGTCATTGCTGTACCATCATACTCTGGTCAGAGAGTGTGCCTGAAGTCACTGGTGCACCATCATACTCCTGTCAGGGATCGTTGCCTGAAAACACTGGTGTATCATCATACTCCTATCAGTGAGTGTGCCTGAAGACACTGGTGTCCCATCATACTCCTATCAGGGTGTGTGCCTGAACTCACTGTTGTACCATCATACTATTGTTAGGGAGTGTTCCTGAAGTCCCTGGTGTACCATCATGGTCCCACTAGAGAGTTAATCTAATGTCACTGGTGTACCATCATACTCTTAATAGGGCGTGTACACTGAAAACACTGGTGTAACAGCATACTCCTGACAGAGAGCGTGCCCTGAAAACACTGGTGTACCATCATACTCCCATCAGGGAGTGTGCCTGAAGACACTGGTGCACCATCATACTCCTGTCCGGGAGTTTGACCTGAAAACACTGATGTAACCTCATACTCCAGTCCGGGAGTGTGCCTGAAGCCAGTGGTGTACCATCTTACTCCTGTCTAGGAGTGGGCCTGAAGTCACTGGTGTACCAGTATACTCCTGTCAGGGAGTGTGCCTGACATCACTGGTGTAGCAGCATACTCTTGTCAGGAAGTTCGCCTGATGATACTGGTGTACCATCATACACATGTCAGGAAGTGTGCCTGAAGTCACTGGTGTACTATCATACTCCTGTCAGGCAGTATGCCTAATGTTACTGGTGAACCATCATACTCCTGTCAGAGAGTGTGCCCTGAAAACACTGATGTACCATCATACTCCTATCAAGCAGTGGGCCTGAAGACAGTGGTGTTCCATCATACTATTGTCAGGGACTGTGCCTGAAGTCACTGGTGTACCATCATACTCCCGTCAGAGAGACTGCCTGAAGTCACTGATATACCATCATACTCCTGTCTGTTAGGAAGTGTGCCTGAAGTCGCTGGTGTACCATCATACTTCAGTCAGGAAGTGTGCCTGAATTCACTGGTGTACCATCATTCTCCTGTCAAGAAGTGTGCCTGAAGCCACTGGTGTACCTTCATTCTATTATGAGGGAGTGTGCTGAAGTCACTGGTGTACTATCATACTCCTGTCAGGGAGTATGCCTAATATTACTGGTTACCATCATACTCCTCTCAGGGAGTGTGTCCTGAAAACACTACTTTACCACCATACTCCCATCAGCGAGTATGCCTGAAGTCACTGGTGTATCATTCTACTCCTGTCAGAAAGTGTGCCTGAGGTCACTGGTATACCATCATACTCCTGTCAGGGAGGGGGCCTGAAGTCAATGGTATACCATCATACTCCTGTCATGGAGCCTGCCTGAAGTCACTGGTGTACTATCATACTCTTTTCAGGGAGTGTGCCCGAAGTCACTGGTGTACCATCAAACTCCCATCAGAGAGTGTGCCTGAAGTCACTGATGTACCATCATACTCCTGTCAGGGAGTGTGCCTGAAGTCACTGGTATACCATCATACTCCTGTCAGGGAGCGTGCATGAAGTCACTGGTGTACTATCATACTTCTGTCAGGAAGTGTGCCTGAAGTCACTGGTAAACCATCATACTCCTGTCAGGAAGTCTGTCTGAAGTAACTGGTGTACCATCATACTCCTGTCAGGGAGCATGCCCGAAGTCACTGGTGTACCATCATACTTCTGTCAGGAAGTGTGCCTGAAGTCACTGCTGTACTATCAAGTAGTATGCCTAATGTTACTGGTAGCCATCATACTCCTGTCAGGGAGTGTCCCCAAAAACACTGGTGTACCACCATACTCCCATGAGGGAGTGTGCCTGAAGAGTGTGGTGTACCGTCATACTCCTGTAAGGGAGTGTGCCTGAAGTCACTGATGTACCATCATACTGTTGTCAGGGACTGTGACTGAAGTCACTGGTGTACTATCAAACTCCCATCAGAAAGTGTGCCTAAAGTCACTGATGTACCATCATAATTCTGTCAAGGAGTGTGCCTGAAGTCAATGGTATACCATCATACTCCTGTCAGGGAGCGTGCCTGTAGTCACTGGTGTACTATCATACTCCTGTCAATGAGCATGCCTGAAGTCACTGGTGTACCATCATACTCCTGTCAGGATGTCTGTCTGAAGTCACTGGTGTACCATCATACTCCTATCAGGGAGCGTGCCTGAAGTCACTGGTGTACCATCATACTCCTGTCAGAGAGTGTGCCTGAAGTCACTCATGTACCATCATACTCCTGTCAGAAGGCATACCTGAAGTCACTCCCATCAGGAAGTGTGCCTGAAGTCGTTAGTGTACTATCATACCCATTTTCAGGGAGTTTGCCTGAAGTCACTGGTGTACAATCATTCTATTGTGAGGGAGTGTGCTGAAGTCTCTGGTGTACCATCATACTCCCTTCAGAGAGTGTGCCTGAAGTCAGTGGTGTACCATCATACTCCTGTCAGGGAGTGTGTCTTATGTCACTGGTATACCATCATACTCCTTTCAGGGAGTGTGTACTGAAAACATTAGTGTAACATCATACTCTTGTCAGGTAGTGTTCCTGAAGACAGTGGAGTACCATTATACTCCTGCAGGGTGTGTGCCCTAAAAACACATCATACTCCTGTCAGGGAGTGTGCCAGAGGTCACTGGTGTACCATCATACTATTGTCAAAGAGTGTGCCTGAAGTCACTGGTGTACCATCATACTCCTGTCAGAGAGTGTGCTTGAAGTCACTGGTGTACCATCATACTTCTGTCAGGGAGTGTGACTGAAGTCACTGGTAAACCATCATACTCCTGTCAGGAAGTGAGCCAGAAGTTACTGGAGTACTATCATACTCATGTCATGGAGTATGCCTGACGTCACAAGTGTACCATCATACTCCTGCCAGGGAGTGTGCCTGAAGACACTGGTGTACCATCATACTCCTGTGAGGTAGTTTGCCTGAATTCACTGGTGTACCATCATACTCCTGTCAGGGTGTGTACCCTGAAAACACTGGTGTAACAGCATACTCCTGACAGTGAGCGTGCCCTGAAAACACTGGTGTGCCATCATACTCCCATCAGGGAGTGTGCCTGGTGCCAGTTGTGTACCATCTTACTACTGTCTAGGAGTGGGCCTGAAGTCACTGGTGTACCAGTATACTCCTGTCAGGAAGTGTGGCAGATGTTACTGGTGTACATCATACTCCTGTCAGGAAGTGTGCCTGAAGTCACTGGTGTACTATCATACTCCTGTCAGGCAGTATACCTAATGATACTGGTGAACCATCATACTCCTGTCAGGGAGGGTGCCCTGAAAACACTGATGTACCATCATACTCCCATCAGGCAGTGTGCCTGAAGACAGTGGTGTACCATCATACTATTGTCAGGGACTGTGCCTGAAATTACTGGTGTACTATCATATTCCCGTCAGAGAGTGTGCCTGAATTCACTGATGTACCCTCATACTCCTGTCAGGGAGGGGGCCTGAAGACACTGGTATACCATCATACTCCTGTCAGGGTGCCTGCCTGAAGTCACTGGTGTACTATCATACTTTTTTCAGGGAGTGTGCACGAAGTCACTGGTGTGTCATCATAATCCCATCAGAGAGTGTGCCTGAAGTCACTGGTGTACCATCATACTCTCATCAGAGAGTGTGTCTGAAGTCACTGATGTATCATCATACTACTGTCAGGGAGTGTGCTTAAAGTCACTGGTATGCAATCATACTCCTGTCAGGGAATATGCCTGAAGTCACTGGTGTACTATTATATTTCTGTCAGGAAGTGTGCCTGAAGTAACTGGTGTACCATCATACTCCTGTCAAGAAGTGTGCCTGAAGCCACTGGTGTACCTTCATTCTATTGTGAGGGAGTGTGTTGAAGTCAATGGTGTACTATCATACTCCTGTTAGGGAGTATGCCTAATGTTACTGGTTACCATCATACTCCTGTCAGGGAGTGTGCCCTGAAAACACTGCTGTAACACCATACTCCCATCAGAGAGTATGCCTGAAGTCACTGCTGTACCATCCTACTCCTGTCAGAAAGTGTGCCTGAAGCCACTGGTGTACCACCATACTCCCATGAGGGAGTGTGCCTGAAGGGTGTGGTGTACCATCCTACTCCTGTCAGGGGTTGTGCCTGAAGTCACTGATGTGCCATCATACTATTGTCAGGGATTGTGACTGAAGTCACTGGTGTACCATCAAACTCTCTTCAGAAAGTTTGCCTAAAGTCACTGATGTACCATCATACTCCTGTCAGGGAGCATGCCTCAAGTCACTTGTGTACTATCATACTCCTGTCAGGGAGCATGCCTGAAGTCAGTGGTGTACCATCATACTCCTGTCAAGAAGTCTGCCTGAAGTCACTGGTGTACCATCATATTCCTGTCAGGGAGCGTGCCTAAAGTCACTGGTGTACCATCATACTCCTGTCACGGTGTGTGCCTAAAGTCACTGATGTACCATCATACTCCTGTCAGGGAGCGTGCCTGAAGTCACTGGTGTACCATCATACTTCTGTCAGGAAATCTGCCTGAAGTCACTGGTGTACCATCATACTTCTGTCAGGAAGTGTGCCTGAAGTCACTGGTGTACCATCATACTACTGTTAGGAATTGTGCCTGAAGTCACTGGTGTACTATCAAACTCCTTTCAGGGAGTATGCCTAATGTTACTGGTTACCATCATACTCCTGTCAGGGAGTGTCCCCAAAAACACTGGTGTACCACCCAACTCCCATACGGGAGTGTGCCTGAAGAGTGTGGTGTACCATCCTACTCCTGTCAGGGAGTGTGCCTGAAGTCACTGATGTACCATCATACTATTGTCAGGGACTGTGACTGAAGTTACTGGTGTACCATCAAAATCCCATCAGAAAGTGTGCCTGAAGTCACTGATGTATCATCATACTCCTGTCAGGGAGTGTGCCTGAAGTCACTGCTGTACCATCATACTCCTGTCAGGGAGCATGCCTGAAGTCACTGGTGTACTATCATACTCCTGTCAGGGAGCGTGTCTGAAGTCACTGGTGTACCATCATACTCCTGTCAGAGAGCATGCCTGAAGTCACTGGTGTACCATCATACTCCTGTTAGGGAGTATGCCTAATGTTACTGGTTACCATCATACTCCTGTCAGGGAGTGTGCCCTGAAAACACTGCTCTACCACCATACTCCCATCAGAGAGTATGCCTGAAGTCACTGGTGTACCATCCTACTCCTGTCAGAAAGCGTGCCTGAAGCCACTTCTGTACCATCATACTTATGTCAGGATGTGTGGCTGAAGTCACTGGTGTACTATCATAATCCTGTCAGGGAGTATGCCTAATGTTACTGGTTACCATCATACTCCTGTCAGGGAGTGTGCTCTAAAAACACTGGTGTACCACCATACTCCCATGAGGGAGTGTGCCTGAAGGGTGTGGTGTACCATCCTACTCCTGTCAGGGACTGTGCCTGAAGTCACTGATGTGCCATCATACTATTGTCAGGGATTGTGACTGAAGTCACTGGTGTACCATCAAACTCTCTTCAGAAAGTTTGCCTAAAGTCACTGATGTACCATCATACTCCTGTCAGGGAGTGTGCCTGAAGTCACTGGTGTACCATCATACTCCTGTCAGGAAGTCTGCCTGAAGTCACTGGTGTACCATCATACTCCTTTCAGGGAGCGTGCCTGAAGTCACTGGTGTACCATCATACTTCTGTCAGGAAATCTGCCTGAAGTGACTGGTGTACCATCATACTTCTGTCAGAAAGTGTGCCTGAAGTCACTGGTGTACCATCATACTCCTGTCAGGAAGTCTGCCTGAAGTCACTGGTGTACCATCATACTCCTGTCAGGGAGCGTGCCTGAAGTCACTGGTGTACCATCATACTTCTGTCAGGAAATCTGCCTGAAGTCACTGGTGTACCATCATACTTCTGTCAGGAAGTGTGCCTGAAGTCACTGGTGTACCATCATACTCCTGTTAGGAATTGTGCCTGAAGTCACTGGTGTACTATCATACTCCTGTCAGGGAGTATGCCTAATGTTACTGGTTACCATCATACTCCTGTCAGGGAGTGTCCCCAAAAACACTGGTGTACCACCCAACTCCCATACGGGAGTGTGCCTGAAGAGTGTGGTGTACCATCCTACTCCTGTCAGGGAGTGTGCCTGAAGTCACTGATGTACCATCATACTATTGTCAGGGACTGTGACTGAAGTCACTGGTGTACCATCAAAATCCCATCATAAAGTGTGCCTGAAGTCACTGATGTATCATCATACTCCTGTCAAGGAGTGTGCCTGAAGTAACTGGTATACCATCATACTCCTGTCAGGGAGCGTGCCTGAAGTCACGGGTGCACCATCATACTCCTGTCGGGGAGTGTGCCTGAAGTCACTGGTGTACCATCATACTCCTGTCAGGGAGCGTGTCTGAAGTCACTGGTGTACCATCATACTCCTGTCAGGGAGCGTGTCTGAAGTCACTGGTGTACCATCATACTCCTGTCAGAGATTGTGCCTGAAGTCACTGATGTACCATCATACTCCTGTCAGGGAGCATGCCTGAAGTCACTGGTGTACTATCATACTCCTATCAGGGAGCATGCCTGATGTCACTGGTATACCATCATACTTCTTTCAGGAAGTGTGCCTGAAGTCACTGGTGTACCATCATACTTCTGTCAGGAAGTATGTCTGAAGTCACTGGAGTACCATTATACTCCCATCAGGAATTGTGCCTGAAGTCATTAGTGTACTGTCATACTCCTTTTCAGGGAGTGTGCCTGAAGTCACTGGTGTACCATCATTCTTTTGTGAGGGAGTGTGCTGAAGTCTCTGGTGTACCATCATACTCCCTTCAGAGAGTGTGCCTGAAGTCACTGGTGTACCATCATACTCCTGTCAGGGATTGTGTCTTATGTCACTGGTATATCATCATACTCCTATCCGGGAGTGTGTACTGAAAACATTAGTGTAACATCATACTCCTGTCAGGTAGTGTTCCTGAAGACAGTAGAGTACCATTATACTCCTGCAGGGTGTGTGCCCTAAAAACATGTCATAGTCCTGTCAGGGAGTGTGCCGGAAGTCACTGGTGTACCATCATACTATTGTCAAAGAGTGTAAATTCAACCACGATGGTGAAACGGAGAAAAAAGAAACTAGTAAAAAACTGTATTCCCCGTCTGTACAGAATCCAATGAAGGCAATCCCACCAGCATAGCAGTAAATCACAATGTCAAATTAGACTCTTCAGTCCATAAGTACAAACACCAAGTTTATTAACAAAGTGCAGTGGTTCCATTAAGCGCTTTCATTTCCAAACATACGGAAACTTTCTCAGAATAACACTGCCATAAAAAGCAGCCCACATATATATATCAAAAGTTAATTGATTAATTAATTAATTATCTCATCACAGAGTATCACAAAGCGAATAACAAGTTCATCCACAGGAATCAAGCAGAGCAATCCAAAATTGAATTAAACGAAGATGTAATAAGAACGCGGACAATTCAAACAGTCCAATTTTATTAACAGTTGTAAGCGCTTTCACCTTTCGGCTTCATCAGACATAAATTAAACAGAGTTCCTTAAGCATTTAAATACCTAACACTTACACTTCATTGGTCCCTACAATAATGACATAATTCTAATTTGAATGTGTTATAAAAATCTGATGTAAAATATTTGTAAAATACATTTATGAAATAAAATAATATAAACATAAGTAGAATTCTTTAAACATGAGTAGAATTCTTTAAACTTTAAATGACATTAATAAAAACTAGATAAATATATACTTAATGTATAGATATTAATTAAAGAATATATACCATATTTAAAAATATATATGTATAAAAACAAAATTCATAATTAATTCAATCAGAAACTACAGCCCTTCTTTTCCGTAATAACGGTTTAAGAGACGCTTTATCATTTAACCCAGGTTCCGTATCTGCTTGACATCTGATAATCCATCTTAATTCATTCTCTTCAGTTAATGTTTCTATGTCCCCACCTCTTATATTTGGTTTGAATGATTGCATCACAAGAAAAACAAATGGGTGGTTGGGGCCTTTCTCTTTATGATGTTTTGCAAGTGCATAGGTTTGAGTACCAATACGCATATGATATATATGTTCCCTGACACGTTCCCGGAGTCTTCTATTGGTCTTACCTATATAGAAAGACTCACAGGAAATACACCTGGCCAAGTATACTAAATGTTCACTTTGACAATTTGTCACAGGAACATTCTACTTCACAGGGAAAGTATGCACCCTTCTTTTGTCTTTGGAAATGTGGTAAAGGGACAAGCAATGAGAGCCTCGAGGCTTAATCCTACTCAGAATGGATATACAAAGGAAGTCTCAAATCTCAAAGAAAGACTACTTGATAGATGTTATAAACAACATGAAGTGGATGTAGCTATTGATTATGTAAATTCCCTTAGAATAACTAGGGAAAAACCATATTTTTCTGATGGTGAAGTAAATGGGGAACAGTTACAAGGTTCTTGGGGTTTAGGACCATTGAAAGTCCCATTGTTTTACACTACTGATATAGTAAAGATTCAAAATGTATTTGAGAAGCACTGGGATATACTTTTACTGGATGACAACATTAAGAAAGTTGTAGGATCAAGACCAGGGTATGTTTATAGGAACAGGAAGAACTTGAAACGTATTCTTTGCCAACGACCCTTAGATAGGTCACGCAATCATACCCCCCTTGATACAGTTAATACCACACCATGTAGGAAGTGTAAACAATGTTCCTACATAGATGAGAGAGTCTCCTTTATACACCCTGTTACCAACCATGAGTACACCTTTCATACTAAAACAAATTGTCAAAGTGAACATTTAGTATACTTGGCCAGGTGTATTTCCTGTGAGTCTTTCTATATAGGTAAGACCAATAGAAGACTCCGGGAACGTGTCAGGGAACATATATATCATATGCGTATTGGTACTCAAACCTATGCACTTGCAAAACATCATAAAGAGAAAGGCCCCAACCACACATTTGTTTTTCTTGTGATGCTATCATTCAAACCAAATATAAGAGGTGGGGACATAGAAACATTAACTGAAGAGAATGAATTAAGATGGATTATCAGATGTCAAGCAGATAAGGAACCTGGGTTAAATGATAAAGTGTCTCTTAAACCGTTATTACCGAAAAGAAGGGCTATAGTTTCTGCTTGAATTAATTATGAATTTTGTTTTTATACATATATATTTTTAAATATGGTATATATTCTTTAATTAATATCTATACATTAAGTATATATTTATCTAGTTTTTATTAATGTCATTTAAAGTTTAAAGAATTCTACTCACGTTTAAAGAATTCTACTTATGTTTATATTATTTTATTTCATAAATGTATTTTACAAATATTTTACATCAGATTTTTATAACACATTCAAATTAGAATTATGTCATTATTGTAGGGACCAATGAAGTGTAAGTGTTAGGTATTTAAATGCTTAAGGAACTCTGTTTAATTTATGTCTGATGAAGCCGAAAGGTGAAAGCGCTTACAACTGTTAATAAAATTGGACTGTTTGAATAGTCCGCGTTCTTATTACATCTTCATTTAATTCAATTTTGGATTGCTCTGCTTGATTCCTGTGGATGAACTTGTTATTCGCTTTGCGATACTCTGTGACGAGATTTTTGGATTTTTCCACAGGATTCTTTACCCTTTGGTGCTGTGCTTGCTTACTTCTATTAACACTTTTTACTTTATTCACATTGCACCGAGGGAGCATGACCGAAATAGCAGCAGGAAATTATGTCATTGAATTGCCGTATACTCTACGAAGCCATGAAGTGAGTAACAGTCGCTCTACACGCTTTCAGGAGTGTGTTGTTGGCCAAGAGAATTTATTGTTCTTACACAAACCTACAGATGAAAATGATCCCGATGATGTTGATTCTAACAGTTTAATCGGGTTGAATGAGGAACTTAACAAATTAGAACTGGATTTCTTGAAATTAAAGAGAATGCAATTGCAACGCCAGCACTTTGACGTTTGTTTGGACAGAAAGATAGTGCCAAGGGGGTTGCGCATTTTAAAGATGCCGACAACAGGTAACTTGTATCCAAGTTTATTATATCAGTGGCAACAGCTCAATTTAGAGCTTAGTTATAAATATATGAGACTGTTAAATGACTTTTTTGGTATAGAAGAGGAGAAACTGAGGAAAGATTTAATTAAACAACAGGAGCGTATTCTATTTAAATTTCCAGGTCATAAAGCAGAGCAAGCGATGGATAGACTTTTGGACAGTGTTCATTTATATGAAAGGAGACTATTGGAGCAAAAAAAGAACAAAATTAACAGAGATTCTAGAGATTTTAAAATGGGCCATGTCTTCACTTGGCCTAGACATGTTAATGAAGTTAATAATAATCGCATTGCTCCCTCTACAAATGGACTATCCACCAATGTGTTGAATGTAAAACCATTAGAAACTGTAATTACTAATAATGTATTAAGAACTAATGTTAATTTAGACACTGTTAATGCTGTTAATGCTGATGGTTCAACTTCAAATTCAGTTTCAAATTCCTTTTAATGAAAGTAATTTGATGAATGCAAATGTTATAAATGAGAAAGATAACAATGTTCCTGTAGAATTTATTAACACAAATATTATTCCTTTTCCATTACATACTGAACAAGTTGTAAGGCGCAAAATAATTTCTACTTTGCCCTCATCAACAATTTCCAACACAGAAAGGTCTAATTTATTAGTTCCTTTTCCTATAGACACCACCCAACAAATGCAGAGACAGAGAACATACAGCAGGGGGAAGGTGAAACGGAAAGGTTCAGGGAGCGATTACACGGGTCCCACTCTGAAGAAGATGTGGGAGCGTGCTCCCAATCCTTAGTTCTTAATTTATCACACAAAACTTTAAATAAATTTGAAAATCAAGTCTTAAATAAAGGTTTAACGTTCATTCCTAGTAAAATAAGTGACATCACAGATACAGTCTTAGACACAAGACTTTTTGCGCGGAATATACAATTAAAGCTGGAATTTGGGGACAATAATGGTGTTAATGAACGCAAGGTTTTTCGAACCCCTAGTTTATATGTCCCTCCTTTACATCCTTTGATAGAAACTTTTATTCGATTAGTAGAACAAGATTTATTTAAATTAAGAAAGAAGAGTAGAAAGTTACATGGTAGACAGAATTTGACTTTCCAACAAAGGAAAGCCCTTACTGGGCTGGCAAATGATCACTCCATAGTTATTCGCCCTGCTGATAAGGGAGGTCCCATAGTTGTGATGAATTCAGAAGATTACTTGGAAAATATGTTAGTAATGTTGAGTGAAGATTCTTTTTATTCTAAGATTGGACTGGATGAAGTCACTAAAGGTTTTTAGGATTTATGACTTGTTAGATGATCTTTATAAAAGCCGAGACATTGATTATGAACTTTTAAAATTTCTAAGAGTTAATAAACCCCTTATACCAGCCATACAGGGGCTTCCAAAGACACACAAGTCCATGGAGAAGCCGCCTTTACGCCCTATAGTAGCTGGGAGAGGTTGGGTAACAGAGCCCCTCTCGTTGTATTTGGAACATTTCCTCAGACCTATTGTTGATGCTAACTTTATTATCTTAAGAGACAGTAAACAATTTCTGTTAGAACTGTATACATTCACAAAAGGGTTACCTGATGACAAACCCTACATCCTTGTGACAATGGACGTAAAAAGTTTGTTCACAGTAATTCCCAATGATACGGGTGTTTTAATGGTACATCAGTACTTAACTGAACATTCGGACTTGACTCCAAAGATTATAGATCTATTAACTCTGCTTTTAGAGACAGTTCTACAAAACAATGTTTTTATTTTTAATCAAGAGATATTTTTACAAAATGATGGCGTAGCTATGGGCACCTCATGTGCCAATAGCTACGCCAACATAGTGATGGCTAGATGGGAGCAATCTGAATTATTCCCTTTATCAGAGTTTCAAAATAATGTTCCATTTTACAGACGTTTTGTAGATGATCTTTTTTTCATTTGGTTTGGGTTGGAAGAAGAACTTCTTGATTTTGTCTCGATTATTAATGATTTGACCACTTTCCTTAGTTTCACTGTAAATTATTCTAGAAGTAGGATTTCTTTTTTAGATGTAGATATAACAAGGCTAGATAATGGTTTACTAAATACTTCTGTACACCACAAGTTATGTCACAGGAACACTCTACTTCACAGGGAAAGTATGCACCCTTCTTTTGTCTTTGGAAATGTGGTAAAGGGACAAGCAATGAGAGCCTCGAGGCTTAATCCTACTCAGAATGGATATACAAAGGAAGTCTCAAATCTCAAAGAAAGACTACTTGATAGACTTTATAAACAACATGAAGTGGATGTAGCTATTGATTATGTAAATTCCCTTAGACTAACTAGGGCAAAACCATATTTTTCTGATGGTGAAGTAAATGGGGAACAGTTACAAGGTTCTTGGGGTTTAGGACCATTGAAAGTCCCATTGTTTTACACTACTGATATAGTAAAGATTCAAAATGTATTTGAGAAGCACCGGGATATACTTTTACTGGATGACAACATTAAGAAAGTTGTAGGATCAAGACCAGGGTATTTTTATAGGAACAGGAAGAACTTGAAACGTATTCTTTGCCAATGACCCTTAGATAGGTCATGCAATCATACCCCCCCTTGATACAGTTAATACCACACCATGTAGGAAGTATAAACAATGTTCCTACATAGATGAGAGAGTCTCCTTTATACACCCTGTTACCAACCATGAGTACACCTTTCATACTAAAACAAATTGTCAAAGTGAACATTTAGTATAATTGGCCAGGTGTATTTCCTGTGAGTCTTTCTATATAGGTAAGACCAATAGAAGACTCCGGGAACGTGTCAGGGAACATATATATCATATGCGTATTGGTCCTCAAACCTATGCACTTGCAAAACATCATAAAGAGAAAGGCCCCAACCACACATTTGTTTTTCTTGTGATGCAATCATTCAAACCAAATATAAGAGGTGGGGACATAGAAACATTAACTGAAGAGAATGAATTAAGATGGATTATCAGATGTCAAGCAGATAAGGAACCTGGGTTAAATGATAAAGCGTCTCTTAAACCGTTATTACGGAAAAGAAGGGCTATAGTTTCTGCTTGAATTAATTATGAATTTTGTTTTTATACATATATATTTTTAAATATGGTATATATTCTTTAATTAATATCTATACATTAAGTATATATTTATCTAGTTTTTATTAATGTCATTTAAAGTTTAAAGAATTCTACTCATGTTTAAAGAATTCTACTTATGTTTATATTATTTTATTTCATAAATGTATTTTACAAATATTTTACATCAGATTTTTATAACACATTCAAATTAGAATTATGTCATTATTGTAGGGACCAATGAAGTGTAAGTGTTAGGTATTTAAATGCTTAAGGAACTCTGTTTAATTTATGTCTGATGAAGCCGAAAGGTGAAAGTGCTTACAACTGTTAATAAAATTGGACTGTTTGAATAGTCCGCATTCTTATTACATCTTCGTTTAATTCAATTTTGGATTGCTCTGCTTGATTCCTGTGGATGAACTTGTTATTCGCTTTGCGATACTCTGTGACGAGATTTTTGGATTTTTCCACAGGATTCTTTACCCTTTGGTGCTGTGCTTGCTTACTTTAATGAATTAATTAATTAAAACAAGATATATACATTTAAAGGTCCATACTTGAAAAACTTTTGGTTGTTCAGTTAATATGTAATATTAAATAATAATAATGTATATTAATAATAAAATAGTGTTTAAATAAAAACAACATTGGACCCATATAAAACACAATAAAACCATATAAAGAAACATGTATATGAAAAAGCAGATATAAAAACATTAATATCTACTTTCAGCTTGTATCTATTGTGAAATGTCTGTATATATTTATAAATAAATAAATGAAGTCCACTAAATATTCATAACAGTTCAAGTAAATTCAAAATCACAAATAATAATTTGTTAATATCACTAGCTAAGGTAGTTTAACTTAAAAATATGAATATTCAAGATTAAAAATGTGTTCAAAAATCTAAATTATATTGTAATCTTATTTTGAAATAATCAAATTATATAAGTCAGTAATGTGTAATATAAATATATAGTGTATAGTGTAAAGTTGTGTAATATCACAATATATGATATGTAATATGCAATAAATAATCATAATATCATTACCTATTATTATAATAGTGTACTATAATATAATAATTGTAATATAGAGTCGCACTGAAAAATAGAATAAACAACACTGTAAAACTTAGTGTAAGAGTCATTTCTTGTGGTTATACATTTTTCTTTTAGTTTTATTTGCTTTTAATTTTAAAGCCGGTATCAATGATACATGGTCATTCAAGCCAGGGGGTATATTCAAATCCAGCCTTAGTTGCCAAATAAGTTCCTTATAACTAACCTGGTTTTCCCAGTCTCTCCCTCTGTTGTTTCTAGTTACCTTTTCCAATACCCAGAACTTTAAATTAGCCTCCTTACATGTTAAGGTGTGACAAAAAAGGGCATTGGTGTCCTTTTTCTTGTTGATGTCGTACATGTGTTCATAAATTCTTTGACGTAAATGTCTTTCTGTCTTGCCCACATAATAACACCAACATGAAGTACAATAAACCAAATATACTACTCCACTGGTGTAACAAGTACAATACTGTTTCCCTTTTATAGTATATGGAATAGTGGGTAGTATTAAGTTGTCTATGTTGGATATGAATGTACATTGTGGGCATCTTCCACATCGAAAAGTACCTTTTTTTCCTAGTGTCCATCTCCTGTTTATTCCTTTCAAAAATGGTTTTGAGATTAGGTCCCCTTCTAAAACTATAACAGTGGTGTTTATCAAATATCCCTAAGGTATTAGGCATACTTTTAAAAATGTCCCATGTTTTATTAATGGTTTTTCTTATTAAATTAGTGTTAGTATTGTATGTTGTAATAAGAAATGGTGTATCCAAAATCATATTTGGAACAATGTTATTATCAAGATTTATATAATCATCTAACAAGTTGTTGTCACTAGTCTTTATTTCAGTATTAAGTAAGGGAATATACTTGGTACCCCATCCCATAGCAACCTCTTGTTTTAAGGGAAGTATAATGGATTCAGGGTAGCCCCTCTCCAAAAATAATTTATGTATGTAGTCCAGTTCTTTGACCAAATCACTATATTCAGTTGTCATCTGGGCCGCCCTGACCATTTGTCCCTTAACTATGTTCTTCTTCTGTAGTGGTGGATGGTTACTAGAATAATAAAGGTAAGAGTTCGAGAAACATGTTTTTCTATATATACTAGATATGAAAGTTTTTTTAATATAATCCTTCCTAATAGTTAAATCCAAGAAGTGTATTTCATCCAAGTTAAATTTGTGTGTAAATTGCAAAAAAGAAGTAGAACTATTAAAATAATCTAAGGCTTTGAGAGCCTCATCATGTGTACCATTCCACACTATCAATATATGGTCCAAATAACGGTAGTATTGGACTATGTTAGTCCCAATCTTGGAATTAAAGACAAAATGTTGTTCCCAAAATAACATAACAATGTTGGCAAAAATGGGGGCACAAGCCACACCATCTAACTATTTGTAAATGTCATCTTGAAAATATATAAAGTTGTTTTTCAAAACCACTTCTATATTTTCCAGTATCAATCTGAACTCATTGTTGGTCAAAATTTTAAATTCAATCAGCATGTATTCGAACCATTCCAATCCAATATCATGCGGAATAACAGAAAAAAGATCTTTCACGTCAATGGTCATAAACGAATAGTCAGGTTGAAAGGGCAATTGGTTCAGTTTCTTTAGTAAATCCCAAGAATCAATTAAGATATGTGTATAAAGTTTATAAAAAGGTTTTAACTTTGTATCTATGTAAATGGCTAATGGTTGTGTTTTTGACCCCTCAGACGTCACAATAGGTCTCATTGGGGGATCTTCTATATTTTTGTGAATCTTGGGAATACCAACCATAGTCGATAGAAAAGGTTTATCTACCTTCAAAAATCTGTAAAGTTTTTCATCAATTAAGCCCTGGGTAAAGTTGTCTTCTATAATCATGTTGATCTTATGGTAAGCAATATTAAGTTCATTTTTAGAAACAATGGTATATCTACCATGTCCATTTAAGATTTCCATCATTTTTGTTGTATATAGCCAGTTGTTCATTAATACAACCCCTCCCCCTTTATCAGGTTTCATGATCCTGATGTCTGAGTATTTTTGTTTAATTTCCTCCAAAACCCGTCTATACTAAGGTTTGGTTTAACAAAAGTATGTGTGTTATGAATCAAGGTTTTTACCTCCTTGATATCTACATTTTCAAAATTACTAATATCATTCTGTAGGGGGGGATTGTATGTACTTCTCCTTGATAGAACATCTATATGTCTGCTGGTGGTGGTCTCATTATTACCGTCAGAACCATTGTTCAACCTGGCCAAAAATTCTAGATTTAGATTTCTAGTAAATAGTTTTATGTCCAAAATTAATTCTGCCATATCTAACTTTCTAGTTGGCACAAACGTAAATCATTTTTTAAATAAAGAAAAATGCCTATCTTCAATATTCATATCAGTATAATTATAAATAAAAAATTCACTGTCCAACTGTCTAGTCACAATATTATTTCTGTGAAATTCTGTGGTAGAAATAGTGTTTCTGTGAGGTTCTATGGTAGAAATAGTGTTGTTCAATTCTTCGTTATTGTTATTTAAATTAAATGAAATGTCTAAGGATGTTAAACCTATAATACTGTGAGTATTAGATACGTTATCCAATTCCTTGCCATCTAAATCCATAATGTGTTCATTAACCAAAAGGTTATGATTGGTAAAAAACAGCTCATTGTTGTAATTATTATCAAGGGTAACATTACTGATAGTAATGGTGTTGTTGTTTACAACAGTGTGTTCCCTTTCTATCTCAAGGCATATTGGTTCATCACCTGTGCATATGTCGTGTGTGGATGCAATTTTCGTATTCTTTCTGACCTTCTTGGCCCCTCTGATTCTAAAGGGACATCAGTTTCGTTGTCTATATTTTCCTTATGGTAATTATCAATAGCTATATTTGTACCACCACTAGTTCTAAACTCATTGTCCCATTGTTCTGACTGATAGTGTCTGTTGTTGTAGTAGTTTTGATGTTGTTGAACATGTTGGGCCTTTTTCCTAGGTTGTCTGTAGGGTAGTCCCTTATAATTACTGTTAGTAATGTTTCCTATAGGGTAGGCCTGCTGATTTTCATAGGCCCAGTTGTCCCTTTTTAGTTTACCCATTTTTCTTTTGTAATTTTTTACCATGGCGTTATCAACATCATTCAGCACTCTGAAATAATTTTGTTTATATTCTCTAACAGTGAATAACAAATCATCAGTAATTTCTTTATTAAGGCTATCAATCTTGTTGGTTAATTCACCAATCTGTAAGTTGTTATTATTAATCATAGCCTTAATCACTGCTAAACCACAATTATTCAAAATGTCCACAACCTCATTATAGAATACAGAACCCGAAACAGTAGCGTTTGGGAATTTGTTCAGTCTAAGTCCTTTGGGAACATGTTTTCTCTTTACACACTCTGTCAAAAAACATGTGTCCAAATTAAAATTTTTATGTTTAAGCATAAGTTTTTTTAACAGCTTACATTTGTCAGAGTATGACGTGTCCTGTTGTTGCTGTCTCTGTCCCTCGTTACGCTGCTCCACAGACCCAAAACTCTTGTTCAACCAGTCAGAAATATTGATGTTTTCGTATTTGTCAAACAAATGGTCGTTGGTGTTAAATCCCATCCTGTTGTGTTCATCGGACCTTCGTTCAGCGTTCGGTGAACATAAAACTCCCATATTTTCTCCATTATTCCGGTTGTGTGTGCTAGCATTGGTGCGTTGACTTTGTGTAGGTTGTGCGCACGGAATGGAGCCCTTCGTGCACTGAGTGCTAGCTTCTGGTTGCAAAAAGGCTTGTAAAAGCCTAATTAATTCACATATTAAAGTTTGTTCATTTTTCTGCTGTGAGGCTCCTCGGGTGTCCTGTACATCCATCGAAAAAAATAACTAGTAAATACAACCACGATGGTGAAACGGAGAAAAAAGAAACTAGTAAAAAACTGTATTCCCTGTCTGTACAGAATCCAATGAAGGCGATCCCACCAGCGTAGCAGTAAATCACAATGTCAAATTAGACTCTTCAGTCCATAAGTACAAACACCAAGTTTATTAACAAAGTGCAGTGGTTCCATTAAGCGCTTTCATTTCCAAACATACGGAAACTTAATCAGAGTAACACTGCCATAGAAAAACAGCCCACATATATATATCAAAAGTTAATTGATTAATTAATTAATTAAAACAAGATATATAAATGTATATGGGTCCAATGTTGTTTTTATTTAAACACTATTTTATTGTTAATATACATTATTATTATTTAATATTACATATTAACTGAACAACCAAAAGTTTTTCAAGAATGGACCTTTAAATTTATATATCTTGTTTTAATTAATTAATTAATCAATTAACTTTTGATAAATATATGTGGGCTGTTTTTTATGGCAGTGTTATTCTGAGGAAGTTTCCGTACGTTTGGAAATGAAAGCGCTTAATGGAACCACTGCACTTTGTTAATAAACTTGGTGTTTGTACTTATGGACTGAAGAGTCTAATGTGACATTGTGATTTACTGCTACGCTGGTGGGATCGCCTTCATTGGATTCTGTACAGACGGGGAATACAGATTGTCAAAGAGTGCCTGAAGTCACTGGTGTACCATCATACTCCTGTCTGAGCGTGTGCTTGAAGTCACTGGTGTACCATCATACTTCTGTCAGGGAGTGTGCCTGAAGTCACTGGTAAACCATCATACTCCTGTCAGGAAGTGAGCCTGAAGTTACTGGTGTACTATCATACTCATGTCATGGAGTATGCCTGAAGTCACTGATGTACCATCATACTCTTGTCAGGGTGTGTACCCTGAAAACTGTGGTGTAAAAGCATACTCCTGACAGGGAGCATGCCCTGAAAACACTGGTTTGCCATCATACTCCCATCAGGGAGTGTGCCTGGTGCCAGTTGTGTACCATCTTACTACTGTCTGGGAGTGGGCCTGAAGTCACTGGTGTAGCAGAATACTCCTGTCAAGGAGTGTGCCTGACATCACTGGTGTACCATCATACTCTTGTCAGGAAGTGTGCCTGATGTTACTGTTGTACCATCATACTCCTGTCTGGAAGTGTGCCTGAAGTCACTGGTGAACCATCATACTCCTGTCAGGGAGGGTGACCTGAAAGCACTGATGTATCATCATACTCCCATCAGGCAGTGTGCCTGAAGACAGTGGTGTACTATCATACTATTGTCAGGGACTGTGCCTGAAGTTACTGGTGTACCATCATACTCCTGTCAAAGAGTGTGCCTGAAGTCACTGATGTACCATCATACTCCTGTCAGGGAGGGGACCTGAAGTCACTGATGTACCATCATACTCCTGTCAGGGAGGGGCCTAAAGTCACTGGTATACCATCTTACTCCTTTCAGGGAGCTTGCCTGAAGTCACTGGTGTACTATCATACTCTTTTCAGGGAGTGTGCCCGAAGTCACTGGTGTGCCATTATACTCCCATCAGAGAGTGTGCCTGAAGTCACTGGTGTACCATCATACTTCTGAAAGGAAGTGTGCCTGAAGACACTGGTGTACCATCATACTCCCATCAGAGCATGTGTCTGAAGTCACTGATGTACCATCATACTACTGTCAGGGAGTGTGCTTGAAGTCATTGGTATACCATCATACTCGTGTCAGGGAGTGTGCCTGAAGTCACTGGTGTACTATCATATTTCTGTCAGGAAGTGTGCCTGAAGTCACTGGTGTACCATCATACTTCTGCAGGAAGTGTGCCTGAATTCACTGGTGTACCATCATACTCCTGTCAAGAAGTGTGCCTGACGCCACTGGTGTACCTTCATTCTATTGTGAGGGAGTGTGCTGAAGTCAATGGTGTACTATTATACTCCTGTCAGGGAGTATGCCTAATGTCACTAGTTACCATCCTACTCCTGTCAGAAAGTGTGCCTGAAGTCACTGGTGTTCCATCATTCTTATGCCAGGACCTGTGCCTGAAGTCACTGGTGTACCATTATACTATTGTCAACGACTGTGACTGAAGTCACTGATGTACCATCAAACTCCCATCAGAAAGTGTGCCTGATGTCACTGGTATACCATCATACTCCTGTCAGGAAGCATGTCTGAATTCACTGGTGTACTATCATACTTCTGTCAGGAAGTCTGCCTGAAGTCACTGGTGTACCATCATACTCCTGTCAGGGAGCGTGCCTGAAGTCACTGGTGTACCATCATACTTCTGTCAGGAAGTGTGCCTGAAGTCACTGGTATACCATCATACTCCTGTCAGGGAGTGTCCCCAAAAACAGTGGTGTACCACCATACTCCCATACGGGAGTGTGCCTGAAGAGTGTGGTGTACCATCCTATTCCTGTCAGGGAGCGTGCCTGAAGTCAATGGTGTACCATCATACTCCTGTCAGGAAGTCTGCCTGAAGTCACTGGTGTACCATCATACTCCTGTCAGGGAGTGTGCCTGAAGTCACTGGTGTACTATCATACTCCTTTCAGGGAGCATGCCTGAAGTCACTGGTAAACCATCATACTTCATTCAGGAAGTGTGCCTGAAGTCACTGGTGTACCATCATACTTCTGTCAGGAAGTGTGCCTGAAGTCACTGATGTACCATCATACTCCTGTCAGGAAGTGTGCCTGAAGTCATTAATGTACTAGCATACTCCTTTTCAGGGAGTGTGCCTGAAGTCACTGGTGTACCATCATTCTATTGTGAAGGAGTGTGCTGAAGTCACTGGTGTACCATCATACTCCCTTCAGAGAGTGTGTCTGAAGTCACTGGTGTACCATCATACTCCTGTCAGGGAGTGTGTCTGATGTCACTGGTATACCATCATGCTCCTTTCAAGGAGTGTGTATTGAAAACATTAGTGTAACATCATACTCCTGTCAGGTAGTGTTCCTGAAGACAGTGGAGAACCATTATACTCCTGCAAGGTGTGTGCCCTAAAAACACGTCATACTCCTGTCAGGTAGTGTGCCGGAAGTCACTGGTGTACCATCATACTATTGTCAAAGAGTGTGCCTGAAGTCACTGGTGTACCATCATACTCCTGTCAGACAGTGTGCTTGAAGTCTCTGGTGTACCATCATACTTCTGTCAGGGAGTGTGCCTGAAGTCACTGGTAAACCATCATAATCCTGTCAGGAAGTGAGCCTGAAGTTACTGGTGTACTATCATACTCATGTCATTGAGTATGCCTTACATCACTACTGTACCATCATACTTCTGTCAGTGCGTGTGCCTGAACTCACTGGTGTATCATCATACTATTGTCTGGGAGTGTGCCTGAAGACACTGGTATACCATCATACTCCTGTCAGGTAGTGTGCCTGAACTCACTGGTGTACCATCATACTCCTGTCAGGGTGTGTTCCCTGAAAACCCTGGTGTAACATCATACTCCGCTAAGGTAGTATTCCTAAAGATAGTGGTGTACCATTATACTCCTGTCAGGGAGTGTACCCTGAAAACACTGATGTAACAGCATACTCCTGACAGGGAGCATACCCTGAAAACACTGGTGTGCCATCATACTCCCATCAGGGAGTGTGTCTGGTGCCAGCTGTGTACCATCTTACTCCTGTCTAGTAGTGGGCCTGAAGTCACTGGTGTACCAGTATACTCCTGTCAGGGAGTGTGCCTGACTTCACTGGTGTACCATCATACTCTTGTCAGGAAGTGTGCCTGATGTTACTGGTGTACCATCATACTACTGTCAGGAAGTGTGCCTGAAGTCACTGGTGTACTATCATACTCCTGTCATGGAGTGTGCCTGAAGTCGCTAGTGTACTATCTTACTCCTGTCAGGGAGTGTACCTGAAGTCACTGGTGTACCATCATTCTATTTTAAGGGAGTGTGCTGAAGTCACTGGTGTACCATCATACTCCCTTCAGAGAATGTGCCTGAAGTCACTGGTGTACTGTCATACTCCTGTCAGGGAATGTGTCTGATGTCACTGGTATACCATCGTACTCCTTTCAGGGAGTGTGTACTGAAAACATCAGTGTAACATCATACTCCTGTCAGAAAGTGGTCCTGAAGACAGTGGAGTACCATCATACTCCTGTCAGGGAGCCTTCCTGAAGTCACTGGTGTACTATCATACTCTTTTCAGGGAGTGTGCTCGAAGTCACTGGTGTACCATCATACTCCCATCAGAGAGCATGCCTGAAGTCACTGGTGTACCATCATACTTCTGTCAGGAAGTGTGCCTGAAGTCACTGGTGTACCATCATACTTCTGTCAGGACGTGTGCCTGAAGTCACTAGTGCACTATCATACTCCTGTCAGGGAGTGTGCCTGAAGTCACTGGTGTACCATCATTCTTTTGTGATGGATTGCGCTGAAGTCACTGGTGTACCATCATACTCCCATCAGAGAGTGCACCTGAAGTCACTGGTGTACCATCATACTCCTGTCTGGGAGTGTGTCTGAAGTCACTGGTATACCATCATACACCTGTCAGGAAGTGTGTACTGAAAATATTGGTGTAACATCATACTCCTGTCAGGTAATGTTCCTGAAAACAGTGGTATACCATTATACTCCTGTTAGGGAGTGTGCCCTTAAAACATTGGTGTAACCTCATACTCCTGTCAGGGAGTGCGCCGGACATCACTGGTGTACCATCATACTATTGTCAGGGAGTGTGCCTGATGTCACTGGTGTACCATCATACTCCCATCAGAGAGTATGCCTGAAGTCACTGTTGTACCATCATCCTACTCTCAGGGAGTGTGCCTGAAGACACAGGTTGTACCATCATACTCCTGTCAGGGGTTGTCAGGGAGTGTGCCTGAAGTTACTGGTGTACCATCATACTCCCATCAGAGAGTGTGTCTGAAGTCACTGATGTACCATCATACTACTATCAGAGAGTGTACCCTGAAAACACCGGTGTAACATCATACTCCTGTCACGGAGCATGCTCTGAAAACACTGGTGTGCCGCCATCATGCTCCCATCCGGGAGTGTGCTTGAAGACACTGGTGTACCATCATACTCCTGTTAGGGAGTGTGCCTGAAGTCACTGGTGTACCATCATACTCCTGTCAGGAAGTGTTCCTGAAGTCGCTGGTGTGCCATCATACTCCTGTCAGGAAGTGTGCCTGACATCATTGGTGTACCATCATACTGTCAGGAAATGTGCCTGAAGTCACTGGTGTAGCATATTATTGTCACTGGAGAATGTGCCTGAAGACACTGGTGTAGCATCTTATTGTCACCAGAGAATGTGCCTCAAGACACTGGTGGTGCATGTTACGGCCTCCAGGGAGTGTGCATTATTCCACACCAATTCCAAGATTTGCAGATTTGCAAGCTCAGCAGTTCCTGCATGTGAGAGGTCCTCACTCAGGCTACCCCCTTTCCAGGTAGTATACTGCTTGCACCAAAGAGCACACCGGGAACTTTGCACTGCTGTTGCAGAGAACCTAAGCTGCATTTCTCCTGCCAGAATGGGCAAGCCAACATCAGTCACTCACTGCCATCCTCCTACATATGGCCTTTCCAGATCCAGTGCTGCTAGTTGAAAAAATGTTGTCTGGGGCACAGTAACGGCATCATCTGTCTCCACTGTGAGGACACACTGAAGATTCCCTCTTGTACTAAATATTTCTTGAATGTGTTAATTGTGCATTTCCCACTATGAGAGTAGTTTGGTGTTATTATGCAAGACTTATGCTTAAAATCTCTCATTTACCTTTCTAAATTACTCAGTTATATATAACAAACTTCTTTTTAATCATTGGTACAGTCATTCATTTTCACTGGCATGGTCCTGAGACAACTTTCTGCCGTGCTCTATATTAACAGACACTTACATGCCACTGCACTTTCAGACTCCATTTTATTCCACTGATGTTCTTTCTAAAACGTTTTGTTTGTTTTATTTAATAGTAAAATGATTTAATACTTAGTATTAAGGTTTATATATTTAAAATGCAATGTATCAGTAAAAACATTACTATAGTGGCTTTGGTCAAGTGAAGAAATGCAGTACAGGGACATTTTTCTGTATTTTTCTAATATTTCTTGCAACCTTGCCAGAAGTCTCCTAATGACAGCAAAGTCATATATTATAACTCTCTTCATTCAGTCAGTTTAAGCCAACCTGCAAATCAAACAATAAAAAATACTTTGCTTAGTAATTCTGTGGTCATTTCCAATAATATAAAGCTGCTCCCATTCAAAATGTTTTTTTTTCAAGGAAATTAAATCACAGGTTACAGGAAATTGTCAGTGACAGACAAAGGAAGCATTATGGGCCATCTAAATGTTTCCACAAATGTCAACAAGTATTTCAAATAACAATGCCTACTTTTGTAAGCAGCACTCCAAAAGTGACTATCATAAAAAAGAAAAAAAAAACATCTAATTACAAAGCTTCACTGACCTTCAGATATCCATACAGGGCTAGGGGACCAATCCCATCTTCAAATGGATGTCAGAACAAACAACTCAACACAGATTAAAGGATGACAATTATTATTCCTTACCTGCTTTCAGGCCTTTGGGTAACTGTCAAATTATCTACGTTTGACAGAAACACCATCACCTCACTTTAAATTAACCAGCCAAGCACTGTGGTTATAATAATTGGGTATCTGGACTCTACTCACATTAAAGTAGCAAGTTCTCATATATGAAAAATTGGTCTATGCAGGGCTATCTATGCAACAAATATCACATAATTTGGCAGAAGGATTAGGACCTGCTATTGTTATCTCTGCAACACAAAATAAAAGAAATGTAAGAAAGAAAAATAAATCATGCATTTCTTTTTATGTTAAAGACAATTTAGTGAGCTTCTGGAAGATTTTCTTTTTCATAACACGTATATGTTTATATATATATATATATATATATATATATATATATATATATATATATATATATATATATATATATATATATATATATCCTCCCAATATCTATCTATCTATATATATATATATATCCTCCCAATATCTATCTATCTATCTATATATATATATATATATATATATATATATATAGATAGATATAGATAGATATGGATATAGACATAAATATATATACATATGTATATGCAAGTCTAATTTTATATCCCAACGAAAAGCCACAATACCAAAGATCAGAAGATCGAGACGAGAAGGACGAAACTCAAAATCACGAATCATGTTAGTATTTCCAGGGCAAGTAAACATTTGTCCACAGGGGGAATTATGTCCTTCTCTACTGTAGTGTGATCCCAGAGTTGATATATATAGTGAGGGTGTGTGTGTGGGAGGTATAACCCTCCATCTAGGTTGGTTTTAGCTGGTGTACTGTGATTTACTGTAGTTTTTCCCTGGAAATACTTTCGCAATTTGTGATAGTCAGTCTTGTTCTTGTTCTCGATCTTCCAGTCTTCGGTACTGTGGTTTTCAGGATAAAGAAGTAGACCCATATACATACACACACACACACACACACATATATATATATATATATATATATATATATATATATATATATAAAAGTATATATATATATATATATATATATATATATATATATATATATATATATATATGTGTGTGTGTGTGTGTGTGTGTGTGTGTGTGTGTGTGTGTGTGTGTGTGTGTGTGTGTGTGTGTGTGTGTCTGTGTATATGTATATCTATATATATATATATATATATATATATATATATATATATATATATATATATATATATATATATATGATGCATATGGAGCAGTTTGGTTACAAAATGAACCCCTGCCTCCAAAATTATCTGGCAGAATGGATTTCAAATTTCAACAGCTAGCAACGAACATATGATAAGGACAGGTCTATGCTAACTCATTCCACACAGAAGCAATCTTATAATTTGTAATGGATAACAAGTTTGAAGAATGCATGATTAGTTATTTCATTGATGCCTTGATTAACAGCTGACACATGCTGTACCTAAATAAGTTTTACACTGTACCGCTGAAGAATTGATACAGAGTCCCTGACTCTCCGTTTTTTTCCACAAATTAGACTGAAACCTGTACATTTCAGTGAAATATCACTAAAGTTAATTGGAACTTGCCTAAAATTATTTTGCACAAGAATACACATTGGCACACATACACAGACATGCACACACACAAACTCACTCATACACATACATGCACATACACACATACATAAACGCGTATGTTGGGAGCTGTCTGTGCAGCCATGATGCATGGCTGGTAGAGAGGATACTAATGTGGTTATGTCCGACAACACAATGTTCGGTTCTGAAACATGATAAATATCTGCTAATACAGTCTTCCCCTGTGATGCTCTACCTTATCTGAATCTGTGATTATCACTATTGTATTCAGACAAAAGCACTTATGTAAGATAAATAAAGCCAGATTATTTGAGAAGGATGGGAAACCAAAAACTTGCGGGGCTTTTCTTTTTTTTTTTTTTTTTTTTTTTTTGCTATTTTTGATTTTGCATTTGAATAAGTAATGGTAGATTATTTGCTTAGCTGTTATGCAGTTACTTGTTTTTGGCCTGTTGAGATATGTATGCTTAGGCAGTCCACGTAAGCATCAAAAATGGTATTATTTCCAAGCATTAAGGTCGTTAGGAATCCAACATCAAGGTCGGCACCAATTTGCTGATACACTCTTTGGTTGATATTTTATGGTTATTCCTGCTTAACAATACCATCAAGTGTATCAAACAGGTAGGTGCACACAGGAGGTACCTGGTATGGAGCCCTTAGTGTATGAATTCATTACACTAAATGGCAGATCTATGTTAACCAGTTAACATTGATGGTGATAATCTGTCTCAATCCTAATTAGAATTTGTAGATTTCTTAAAGTTGAGACGAAGAAGAGCACCTCTGTTTACTTCTGCATGATCCAACAAAAGACTTCAGTAACTTGCTCTCAAGCAGATAATGCAGTAACTGACTTAAATTAACACAGTCTGTTGCTTTTTTATGTGAGTCTTAGTAATATTTCCTTTAGCTTTAGTCAGAACTTTATAGGGTATATTCTCTTTTTTCCAGAAATACATATTTGTGTAAGTGTGCATGCAGGGGTTCCAGCAAGCTGTACAGATAAGGTATCACATGTAATCTAGCACAAACTCTACCAGGGCACCTCAAGCTGTAGTCACTACAGAAGTTTGGATTCAGTTTCACCCTGTAATACATTTTCACAGTAGCAAATGTGCAATATCTTTCTACTTAAAAATGCATGTTACTTATTTACAAGAATATCACTTCTTTACTTTTATTTTTAAAGAGTTATTTACATTATTGCTAATTCAATATCAGATTTATACACTTTAGTTCACTCCCCTACTTTTCGCTTTTGAAAAGACAGTTACATTTTTTTTGAGTTTATTAAAGCATTTTTACAAATAGTATAAAACGATCTATACGTATAGTCAATAGTATTCTAATCAGTGATTAGTTACAGGAGTTTTTACTGTTTCTGAATATTCCACCTATTTTCTATTCTGGAAATGTTTGCTTTAGATATGGGTCTGCATAAAAAAAATGCAATTTAAGACAAAACATTTCTGAAGATAAAGGAGAGATTGTATCTCTCTCTTAGAATTTGTTACTAGTATCAGTGATTCCAAGTCTGTTTCTCCTCAAGCTATGTCATGTATGAGATATACCACTGAGGGTAATGCTACTTAATGCTAGAAGTCTAAGCCTCAAAATGCACTGACTCGAGACACTCCGCAAAATGGAGAACATCGACATCTGTGCAGTGTCAGAGACCTGGTTCAAGGCTCAAGAGAGCACTCCAGCATTACCAGGCTATAATTCATATCGCACCTTTCGGCCACCTAACCTGGACCAAAACACTAAAGGTGGAGGCGTGTCCATATTTATTAAGGATGCCCACACCTCCAGGATAGTTGCTCAGCATAATGCATCCGAGATTATCCAAGTGTAACTAACTCTGGGCAAGACTGCAATCGAAATTGTAGCTTGCTATAGATCCCCCACCATGCCCCAGAATTCCCACTCCTCATTTCTAGATACACTGGAAAATATTAAGGTGCAACCCAATGACCTAATAATGGGTGATTTCAACTACCCCACCATTAACTGGGAAAACTACTCATGTACCAACTCCTTTGCTCAATGTTTTCTGGAATTCATAAATTCCAGCACCTTGGATCGACTTATCCACACCTCCACCAGGGGCAGCAATATGCTAGACCTGGTCATTTCCAACATGGGTGACTGGCGATCCACACCAAAGGTCAATTCCTCATTGGTCAAATCCGACCACAAGCTAATCACCCTAGACACCCACATACCATCCCCACCCCCCATTAAGGAAACTACCATAAAAAATTTCTCCAAAGCCAACTTCACGCTTCTTAAGACAGAAGTGGCAAACTTCATGATACCCATGCAGACAGACAATAGAGGTACAACTGCTGAATCCTACACAATTGCACTTTATAAGCACTTACATGAGTGCATGGATCATGCTATTCCCTAAAAGACCTAAGATGCTATCCTCCAAAAAAATGAAGCCAATCTGGTGGTCCTCTGCCATAAACAAACTCTACAACAGAAGAAAGAAACTGTTGCAAAAAAGAGTAAAATACCATGATTGGAGGAACTCCCTGGTCAGCCTCAGTAAGAAGCTGAGATCTCTCACAAAATCCTCCAAAGCTAGTTATGAAAACAAAATTGCCACTGATTCTAAAGACAACCACAAAGCATTCTATAGCTATGTCAAGAATCTCAATGGCAACACTCAGATCTGCTCTGAGTTACAGCACAATGGCATTAAATATACAGAATCAACTGATATTGCCAACATCCTGGCAGATAGGTTCAGGACTAACTTTACCCCCATCACCCCCTAAAGCACCCATCCCTATACTACAAGAATGGAATGTTCCTGTAATCATGGCTGCACAAGTAAAAACCACACTCTCCAAAGCCAGGAACACAGCATCCATGGGACCCGACAACATCCCAGGCTGCGTTCTACACAAACTACAGAGCGAACTGGCACCCCACCTAAGTACCATTTTCAATCATAGCCTCACCTCAGGCTTTGTGCCCACTGAATGCTGCACAGCAAAGGTTATCCCACTCCACAAAGGGGGAGCCACTACGGACCCCGGGAACTACCACCCCATTAGCCTGATGAGCTTGGTCTGCAAGGCCATGGAATGAATCATCATGGAACTTATAAACAAAGACATTGGTAATCTCCAAACTCTGGACCCCACCCAGTTTGGGTTTGTAAAAGGCAGATCATGTCTCCTAAACCTGATAGACTTCTTTGAAGCAGTCACCAAAGTTGTAGACGAGGGTAAGGTGGTTCACACAGCCTATCTAGATCTTGCCAAGGCTTTTGACACCATCCCTACTCTGGAACAAAATATAAACTCACTAAACTAGGTATAAATCCCTATGTCACAAGATGGGTTGCCAACTGGCTCACTGACAGAACCCACACTGTGAAAGTAGCAGACTCCAAATCCGACTTCAGACCAGTGACAAGTGGAGTACCACAGGGTTCAGTCCTGGGTCCTCTCCTGTTTGATATCTACTTCTCTGAAGTACAGACTAAAAGAGAAGGTCTTTGGCTAATGAAGTTTGCAGATGACTGCAAACTACGAGCAATAATCGAAACTCCTCATAATGTGGACATCCTAAAAAAGGGCCTCACTGAGACAGATGCCTGGTGTCAAAGCCATGGCCTCAAGTTCTATGCCAAAAAGTGCATTGTCATCCCCTTTGTTAAAAACTTTGTACCCATGAACTACCACATAGGTGGTAGTAAACTTAACACCGAAAGTGTGATAAGAGACCTTGGGACACAGGTGGACAGTAGTCTCTCCTTTGATAATCACATTGTCACAGTAATCAGGAAATCCTTCTACATGGCACACCTCATCACAAAAGGTTTCTCATCCAGGAAAAAAGAGGTCATTGTTCCCCTCTACTCATAACTCATTAGACACATTATAGAGTACAACGCCCCTTTTGGTATGTACCTCACAAGGCATGTACAACAACTGGAAAGACTGCAGAAATACCTCGTAAAGAGGATTACCGGCCTCAAACAGATGCCCTACGCAGACTGTCTCAAAAATCTCCAGCTTTACTCCATCGCATATCGCCTACTCCGAGGCGATCTCTGCCTAACATACAAAGCCAGGTCAAACCCAGAGCTGTTGGACATGCTTCACTTAAAGAAATCCCAATCCCTCTGAGCTACACACTCTAGGGACCTAAACCTTGTAACCACAATAAACAGAACATGCTGGAGGGATAGATTCCTGTCCCAGAGACTTCCCATACTCTGGAACAAACTGCCTATCTATATCAAACAAAGCTCCTCATTAGCACTCTTCAAGAAAAATCTTGATGATTGGATGGGAAATAGGAAATTCACCCCGGGATCACTTTTGTGGCTCTGCTCGACAGTGGCACAAGAAAATAATTTTCTTGGATGACGAAAGCCAGGGTACCTTCTTGGCTAGGCTTATATAGGCCCTAGGGCCAATAGCCTAGTACCTCCCTATGAACCTATGAACTTATGTAGAAATTAGTTTTTTTTTTTTATTACATTTCCAGAAAAATGAATACACACAATATTATCAAAACTTTTTCTATTAATGAAAGACATTTATACAGTTATCTAGGAATGGGGTTTAGTCAATGTATTGATATTTTGCATGTATTTACTCATCTATCCTAACCTTACAAATGTTGTTATTTAAAAAACCCTTTCTTTAACAGCAGCATTACAGAAGACAAAAAGACAGAGGACAACAGAATATGTACAGCAACAAATATGCGCGACACATAAATCTTATCTCCTTATCTAACCCTTGCTTAAACCTTAACCAGCAAACACTTGCACTAAGAATATCCTGTAATCTTGGACATCTTTACAACAACTACCTTTTAATTCAAACATGCATTTTCTTGGACAATCTACATTTCCTGCACTAATAAAATTAATTCAGCCATATTGTATTCACACAAATGAGCATTCACTCATATTTGCAGTCATTCTTTCTAAATTCATACAAAACTGTCCTACCCATGAGTATTCTACTTTTTTACTTACAGGTACATAAATATAAATATAATTATATAGGATGATATAAAGATTTAAACAGAAATTAATACAGAGAGCTTTGTTTACATATCGCCAACAAATTGCAGTAATAACCTGCAGAACTGCTGAGTTTAGGTGTCGTTTTTATTTTATGATTATTTTTGTATCATGGTCTTACATGATAGGAAGTTTGAAAGTAGATCATAAACACAGACATGATGTGAACACTGCATGCATAATTAATTTCCTCATTAATTATAAAGTGATGTCATATTAGACAACCTCTAAGTTAAAAATACGGCAGGGAGGAAGGGTACACCATCAACTCAGCTGAACATCAGAGTGACAGTTTCTTGAAGCCTGCCATTTTAATCCCACAGGATTGCCATTCTCACTTTGCTTAAAGTTCAGCATACTACAACCTTGTTTATGTGGCAAATGTCAATTGTCTAAGGAAGTTAAATTCCAGAATATATCAAGAGGACATTATTTCTAAATGAAGTACCATCTAATTCCATCCTTGGAACAATTTGTTAAATGTAACTTCAGAAAAACTTTTTGACAACTTCATTTGGACATGTATTACTTTACTTTTACCAAAATATTACTTTTAACACAGTTTATAGATTCAATATTTCATTGTAAAAGAATTATTCTGAATAATTTAAAATATGATCATACATTTATGAGATATTTTATGTCAATACAAATATAAAATAAGGTTGTCCATTTCCTGCTCCCCATTTACACATTAGCCAAAATTGTGGGTTACACATATTAAAATCGATTGTGTTTACTCAAAGTTCTCTTTTCAGCATTAGATCAAAAACTTGTTCATCAAAGGCTGAAAAGTTTTTGAGTAAGGACATGCTGATGAGGTTAATCAGTGCAGGTGAAAGGGTGCTACGTATGTTGAGCTCTTCTGCCAAGATTGACATGCAGTAGGGTAAGGTATTTTTTTCTTTTCCCTCTGCTGTTCTGCAACCTTGGAAGATATTTATAAGCAGCAGGAGGACGTAGGTACACAATCCTTCACTTGAGGAGTACAGGGGTATTTGTCCCTGCAGAGCACTGGTTGAGGTGGTTTTTAACATGTTTTAAATCATTTGTTGGTTTCATCAAAAATCTATCATCTTGAGGGTTTCTGATTCAGGATATTAATATTTTTATGTAGTCTGCATCAAATAATTGCTTCAAATCCAAAAATGTTAGAGGGAAATGAGGCTATAGTGGGATTGTTTCAAGATGATCTACTTATTGTTGCAGCTCATGCAGGAACTGTTATTATTGTTTTTGAATCAGTATCTTCCTTGTCTAATCTGTCAAGTCTTCTTTATAATTATTAAAAATTTTGACATCAACCTTTGCTTTATGCCCCTCAGGTCATCCTAAATCCAGACTCGGTATCACTATGGAACAACCACTATTACTTTTGTTACAGATCTGCCAACGTAGTAGTTAACATAAGTTAATATAGCTTACTTTTGTATCCATTACTGGATTACTTTCCAAATAAAACTTTAATCATTTGTCTTCAACTATTTTGGCAAAGATTAATAATAATGAAAAATTACCTCTGTGCCAAATATTTTGCACGGTCATAACACAATTTCCTTTGTATCTACACTTTCTTTATTCCACCATCTTTTTCATTATGCAAATAAATAGGCTTATTTTTATTTTATTTCCTTTTATTTATTTTTTTTTACCATTTAGGTATACTCCTTGCCTGAGCACAGAAAATGTGTTTTCCTGGCTAGCTACCATAATCTGATACAGCACTGAAATATATTCGATCTCTACAACTACCAGAGAGTATTCTGGAAGATGGTGATTGAACAGCACCCTGCATAACAGAAAAACATAAATCTTTCATTTTAAAAGCAGTTTAAATACTTTCCTTACTAGGTTCAAGCATGACAGATTTATGAGTTGTTAAATGTAGACTACCAACAAAGATACTGTATGAGTGACCTAGAATTTCTTACAAAAAGATCGACCGTACAGCAAGATCACAACTGTGTGAGCCTACTTTCCTCCTTACTGGGTGTCTTCTTTTTTTGCTTCCAATTTTGTATGACCCTGGAGTGAGAATATAAAACTAAGGATTGTAAGGAATAAAGTCACTGACAAGAAGGTTGCAAGAGCCTGCCTCTTGCAACAAAGTTTGTTGTGATATCAACTACACTATTAGAGCTTTTGCAGGTAATCTATATTTAGTTTAATTGAACGTAGCCATCCAGGTGCATCAGGCAGACTAAATAGTTTAGAGGTCTTCATTCTAACCATATTTTTCTTCAGCTTCATTTATTTGTTTTTAAATGTATTTCTTGTTTGTTTGTTTATTTGTTTTGTTGATCATTGCAATCCAGCTTGGCTAAAAGCTGCTTTTCAATAGAAGCCTGGGGACAAAAAAAATCAAAAGATAGCACAGATGCAGGTACAAGCACAATACTTACATAGCACAGATGCAGGCACAAGTACAATACTTAAATAGCACAGATGCAGGCACAAGTACAATACTTACATAGTGCAGATGCAGGTACAAGTACAATACTTACATAGCACAGATGCAGGTACAAGTACAATACTTACATAGCACAGATGCAGGTACAATACAATACTTACATAGCACAGATGCAGGTACAATACAATACTTACATAGCACAGATGCAGGTACAAGTACAATACTTACATAGCACAGATGCAGGTACAAGTACAATGCTTACATAGCACAGATGCAGGTACAATACAATACTTACATAGCACAGATGCAGGTACAAGTACAATACTTACATAGCACAGATGCAGGTACAAGCACAATACTTACATAGCACAGATGCAGGTACAAGTACAATACTTACATAGCACAGATGCAGGTACAATACAATACTTACATAGCACAGATGCAGGTACAAGTACAATACTTACATAGCACAGATGCAGGTACAATACAATACTTACATAGCACAGATGCAGGTACAAGTACAATACTTACATAGCACAGATGCAGGTACAAGTACAATACTTACATAGCACAGATGCAGGTACAAGTACAATACTTACATAGCACAGATGCAGGTACAAGCACAATACTTACATAGCACAGATGCAGGTACAAGTACAATACTTACATAGCACAGATGCAGGTACAATACAATACTTACATAGCACAGATGCAGGTACAAGTACAATACTTACATAGCACAGATGCAGGTACAAGTACAATACTTACATAGCACAGATGCAGGTACAAGTACAATACTTACATAGCACAGATGCAGGTACAAGTACAATACTTACATAGCACAGATGCAGGTACAAGTACAATGCTTACATAGCACAGATGCAGGTACAATACAATACTTACATAGCACAGATGCAGGTACAAGTACAATGCTTACATAGCACAGATGCAGGTACAATACAATACTTACATAGCACAGATGCAGGTACAAGTACAATGCTTACATAGCACAGATGCAGGTACAAGTACAATACTTACATAGCACAGATGCAGGTACAAGTACAATACTTACATAGCACAGATGCAGGTACAAGTACAATACTTACATAGCACAGATGCAGGTACAATACAATACTTACATAGCACAGATGCAGGTACAAGTACAATACTTACATAGCACAGATGCAGGTACAAGTACAATACTTACATAGCACAGATGCAGGTACAAGTACAATACTTACATAGCACAGATGCGGGTACAAGTACAATACTTACATAGCACAGATGCAGGTACAAGTACAATACTTACATAGCACAGATGCAGGTACAAGTACAATACTTACATAGCACAGATGCAGGTACAAGTACAATACTTACATAGCACAGATGCAGGTACAAGTACAATACTTACATAGCACAGATGCAGGTACAATACAATACAATACTTACATAGCACAGATGCAGGCACAAGTACAATACTTACATAGCACAGATGCAGGTACAAGTACAATACTTACATAGCACAGATGCAGGTACAATACAATACTTACATAGCACAGATGCAGGTACAAGTACAATACTTACATAGCACAGATGCAGGTACAATACAATACTTACATAGCACAGATGCAGGTACAAGTACAATACTTACATAGCACAGATGCAGGTACAAGTACAATACTTACATAGCACAGATGCAGGTACAAGTACAATACTTACATAGCACAGATGCAGGTACAAGTACAATGCTTACATAGCACAGATGCAGGTACAAGTACAATACTTACATAGCACAGATGCAGGTACAAGTACAATACTTACATAGCACAGATGCAGGTACAATACTTACATAGCACAGATGCAGGTACAAGTACAATACTTACATAGCACAGATGCAGGTACAAGTACAATACTTACATAGCACAGATGCAGGTACAAGTACAATACTTACATAGCACAGATGCAGGTACAAGTACAATACTTACATAGCACAGATGCAGGTACAAGTACAATACTTACATAGCACAGATGCAGGTACAAGTACAATACTTACATAGCACAGATGCAGGTACAAGTACAATACTTACATAGCACAGATGCAGGTACAAGTACAATACTTACATAGCACAGATGCAGGTACAAGTACAATACTTACATAGCACAGATGCAGGTACAAGTACAATACTTACATAGCACAGATGCAGGTACAAGTACAATACTTACATAGCACAGATGCAGGTACAAGTACAATACTTACATAGCACAGATGCAGGTACAATACTTACATAGCACAGATGCAGGTACAAGTACAATACTTACATAGCACAGATGCAGGTACAAGTACAATACTTACATAGCACAGATGCAGGTACAAGTACAATACTTACATAGCACAGATGCAGGTACAAGTACAATACTTACATAGCACAGATGCAGGTACAAGTACAATACTTACATAGCACAGATGCAGGTACAAGTACAATACTTACATAGCACAGATGCAGGTACAAGTACAATACTTACATAGCACAGATGCAGGTACAAGTACAATACTTACATAGCACAGATGCAGGTACAATACAATACTTACATAGCACAGATGCAGGTACAAGTACAATACTTACATAGCACAGATGCAGGTACAAGTACAATACTTACATAGCACAGATGCAGGTACAAGTACAATACTTACATAGCACAGATGCAGGTACAAGTACAATACTTACATAGCACAGATGCAGGTACAATACAATACTTACATAGCACAGATGCAGGTACAAGTACAATACTTACATAGCACAGATGCAGGTACAAGTACAATACTTACATAGCACAGATGCAGGTACAATACAATACTTACATAGCACAGATGCAGGTACAAGTACAATACTTACATAGCACAGATGCAGGTACAAGTACAATGCTTACATAGCACAGATGCAGGTACAAGTACAATACTTACATAGCACAGATGCAGGTACAAGTACAATACTTACATAGCACAGATGCAGGTACAAGTACAATACTTACATAGCACAGATGCAGGTACAAGTACAATACTTACATAGCACAGATGCAGGTACAAGTACAATACTTACATAGCACAGATGCAGGTACAAGTACAATACTTACATAGCACAGATGCAGGTACAAGTACAATGCTTACATAGCACAGATGCAGGTACAAGTACAATACTTACATAGCACAGATGCAGGTACAAGTACAATACTTACATAGCACAGATGCAGGTACAAGTACAATACTTACATAGCACAGATGCAGGTACAAGTACAATACTTACATAGCACAGATGCAGGTACAAGTACAATACTTACATAGCACAGATGCAGGTACAAGTACAATACTTACATAGCACAGATGCAGGTACAAGTACAATGCTTACATAGCACAGATGCAGGTACAAGTACAATACTTACATAGCACAGATGCAGGTACAAGTACAATACTTACATAGCACAGATGCAGGTACAAATTACAATACTTACATAGCACAGATGCAGGTACAAGTACAATACTTACATAGCACAGATGCAGGTACAAGTACAATACTTACATAGCACAGATGCAGGTACAAGTACAATACTTACATAGCACAGATGCAGGTACAAGTACAATACTTACATAGCACAGATGCAGGTACAAGTACAATACTTACATAGCACAGATGCAGGCACAAGTACAATACTTACATAGCACAGATGCAGGTACAAGTACAATACTTACATAGCACAGATGCAGGTACAAGTACAATACTTACATAGCACAGATGCAGGTACAAGTACAATACTTACATAGCACAGATGCAGGTACAAGTACAATACTTACATAGCACAGATGCAGGTACAAGTACAATACTTACATAGCACAGATGCAGGTACAAGTACAATACTTACATAGCACAGATGCAGGTACAAGTACAATACTTACATAGCACAGATGCAGGTACAAGTACAATACTTACATAGCACAGATGCAGGTACAAGTACAATACTTACATAGCACAGATGCAGGTACAAGTACAATACTTACATAGCACAGATGCAGGTACAATACAATACTTACATAGCACAGATGCAGGTACAAGTACAATACTTACATAGCACAGATGCAGGTACAAGTACAATACTTACATAGCACAGATGCAGGTACAAGTACAATACTTACATAGCACAGATGCAGGTACAAGTACAATACTTACATAGCACAGATGCAGGTACAATACAATACTTACATAGCACAGATGCAGGTACAAGTACAATACTTACATAGCACAGATGCAGGTACAATACAATACTTACATAGCACAGATGCAGGTACAAGTACAATACTTACATAGCACAGATGCAGGTACAATACAATACTTACATAGCACAGATGCAGGTACAAGTACAATACTTACATAGCACAGATGCAGGTACAAGTACAATACTTACATAGCACAGATGCAGGTACAAGTACAATACTTACATAGCACAGATGCAGGTACAATACAATGCCCACATAGCACAGATGCAGGTACAAGTACAATACTTACATAGCACAGATGCAGGTACAAGTACAATACTTACATAGCACAGATGCAGGTACAAGTACAATACTTACATAGCACAGATGCAGGTACAAGTACAATACTTACATAGCACAGATGCAGGTACAATACTTACATAGCACAGATGCAGGTACAAGTACAATACTTACATAGCACAGATGCAGGTACAAGTACAATACTTACATAGCACAGATGCAGGTACAAGTACAATACTTACATAGCACAGATGCAGGTACAAGTACAATACTTACATAGCACAGATGCAGGTACAAGTACAATACTTACATAGCACAGATGCAGGTACAAGTACAATACTTACATAGCACAGATGCAGGTACAAGTACAATACTTACATAGCACAGATGCAGGTACAAGTACAATACTTACATAGCACAGATGCAGGTACAAGTACAATACTTACATAGCACAGATGCAGGTACAATACAATACTTACATAGCACAGATGCAGGTACAAGTACAATACTTACATAGCACAGATGCAGGTACAAGTACAATACTTACATAGCACAGATGCAGGTACAATACAATACTTACATAGCACAGATGCAGGTACAAGTACAATACTTACATAGCACAGATGCAGGTACAAGTACAATACTTACATAGCACAGATGCAGGTACAAGTACAATACTTACATAGCACAGATGCAGGTACAAGTACAATACTTACATAGCACAGATGCAGGTACAATACAATACTTACATAGCACAGATGCAGGTACAAGTACAATACTTACATAGCACAGATGCAGGTACAAGTACAATACTTACATAGCACAGATGCAGGTACAAGTACAATACTTACATAGCACAGATGCAGGTACAAGTACAATACTTACATAGCACAGATGCAGGTACAAGTACAATACTTACATAGCACAGATGCAGGTACAATACAATACTTACATAGCACAGATGCAGGTACAAGTACAATACTTACATAGCACAGATGCAGGTACAAGTACAATACTTACATAGCACAGATGCAGGTACAAATTACAATACTTACATAGCACAGATGCAGGTACAAGTACAATACTTACATAGCACAGATGCAGGTACAAGTACAATACTTACATAGCACAGATGCAGGTACAAGTACAATACTTACATAGCACAGATGCAGGTACAAGTACAATACTTACATAGCACAGATGCAGGTACAAGTACAATACTTACATAGCACAGATGCAGGTACAAGTACAATACTTACATAGCACAGATGCAGGTACAAGTACAATGCTTACATAGCACAGATGCAGGTACAATACAATACTTACATAGCACAGATGCAGGTACAAGTACAATACTTACATAGCACAGATGCAGGTACAAGTACAATACTTACATAGCACAGATGCAGGTACAAGTACAATACTTACATAGCACAGATGCAGGTACAAGTACAATACTTACATAGCACAGATGCAGGTACAAGTACAATACTTACATAGCACAGATGCAGGTACAAGTACAATACTTACATAGCACAGATGCAGGTACAAGTACAATACTTACATAGCACAGATGCAGGTACAAGTACAATACTTACATAGCACAGATGCAGGTACAAGTACAATACTTACATAGCACAGATGCAGGTACAAGTACAATACTTACATAGCACAGATGCAGGTACAAGTACAATACTTACATAGCACAGATGCAGGTACAAGTACAATACTTACATAGCACAGATGCAGGTACAAGTACAATACTTACATAGCACAGATGCAGGTACAAGTACAATACTTACATAGCACAGATGCAGGTACAAGTACAATACTTACATAGCACAGATGCAGGTACAAGTACAATACTTACATAGCACAGATGCAGGTACAAGTACAATACTTACATAGCACAGATGCAGGTACAAGTACAATACTTACATAGCACAGATGCAGGTACAAGTACAATACTTACATAGCACAGATGCAGGTACAAGTACAATGCTTACATAGCACAGATGCAGGTACAAGTACAATGCATACATAGCACAGATGCAGGTACAAGTACAATACTTACATAGCACAGATGCAGGTATAAGTACAATACTTACATAGCACAGATGCAGGTACAAGTACAATACTTACATAGCACAGATGCAGGTACAAGTACAATACTTACATAGCACAGATGCAGGTACAAGTACAATACTTACATAGCACAGATGCAGGTACAAGTACAATACTTACATAGCACAGATGCAGGTACAAGTACAATACTTACATAGCACAGATGCAGGTACAAGTACAATACTTACATAGCACAGATGCAGGTACAAGTACAATGCTTACATAGCACAGATGCAGGTACAAGTACAATACTTACATAGCACAGATGCAGGTACAAGTACAATACTTACATAGCACAGATGCAGGTACAAGTACAATACTTACATAGCACAGATGCAGGTACAAGTACAATACTTACATAGCACAGATGCAGGTACAAGTACAATACTTACATAGCACAGATGCAGGTACAAGTACAATACTTACATAGCACAGATGCAGGTACAAGTACAATGCTTACATAGCACAGATGCAGGTACAAGTACAATACTTACATAGCACAGATGCAGGTACAAGTACAATACTTACATAGCACAGATGCAGGTACAAGTACAATACTTACATAGCACAGATGCAGGTACAAGTACAATACTTACATAGCACAGATGCAGGTACAAGTACAATACTTACATAGCACAGATGCAGGTACAAGTACAATACTTACATAGCACAGATGCAGGTACAAGTACAATACTTACATAGCACAGATGCAGGTACAAGTACAATACTTACATAGCACAGATGCAGGTACAATACAATACTTACATAGCACAGATGCAGGTACAAGTACAATACTTACATAGCACAGATGCAGGTACAAGTACAATACTTACATAGCACAGATGCAGGTACAAGTACAATACTTACATAGCACAGATGCAGGTACAAGTACAATACTTACATAGCACAGATGCAGGTACAAGTACAATACTTACATAGCACAGATGCAGGTACAAGTACAATACTTACATAGCACAGATGCAGGTACAAGTACAATACTTACATAGCACAGATGCAGGTACAAGTACAATACTTACATAGCACAGATGCAGGTACAAGTACAATACTTACATAGCACAGATGCAGGTACAAGTACAATACTTACATAGCACAGATGCAGGTACAAGTACAATACTTACATAGCACAGATGCAGGTACAAGTACAATACTTACATAGCACAGATGCAGGTACAAGTACAATACTTACATAGCACAGATGCAGGTACAAGTACAATACTTACATAGCACAGATGCAGGTACAAGTACAATACTTACATAGCACAGATGCAGGTACAAGTACAATACTTACATAGCACAGATGCAGGTACAATACAATACTTACATAGCACAGATGCAGGTACAAGTACAATACTTACATAGCACAGATGCAGGTACAAGTACAATACTTACATAGCACAGATGCAGGTACAAGTACAATACTTACATAGCACAGATGCAGGTACAAGTACAATACTTACATAGCACAGATGCAGGTACAAGTACAATACTTACATAGCACAGATGCAGGTACAAGTACAATACTTACATAGCACAGATGCGGGTACAAGTACAATACTTACATAGCACAGATGCAGGTACAAGTACAATACTTACATAGCACAGATGCAGGCACAAGTACAATACTTACATAGCACAGATGCAGGTACAAGTACAATGCTTACATAGCACAGATGCAGGTACAAGTACAATACTTACATAGCACAGATGCAGGTACAAGTACAATACTTACATAGCACAGATGCAGGTACAAGTACAATACTTACATAGCACAGATGCAGGTACAAGTACAATACTTACATAGCACAGATGCAGGTACAATACTTACATAGCACAGATGCAGGTACAATACAATACTTACATAGCACAGATGCAGGTACAAGTACAATACTTACATAGCACAGATGCAGGTACAAGTACAATACTTACATAGCACAGATGCAGGTACAAGTACAATACTTACATAGCACAGATGCAGGTACAAGTACAATACTTACATAGCACAGATGCAGGTACAAGTACAATACTTACATAGCACAGATGCAGGTACAAGTACAATACTTACATAGCACAGATGCAGGTACAAGTACAATACTTACATAGCACAGATGCAGGTACAAGTACAATACTTACATAGCACAGATGCAGGTACAAGTACAATACTTACATAGCACAGATGCAGGTACAAGTACAATACTTACATAGCACAGATGCAGGTACAAGTACAATACTTACATAGCACAGATGCAGGTACAAGTACAATACTTACATAGCACAGATGCAGGTACAAGTACAATACTTACATAGCACAGATGCAGGTACAAGTACAATACTTACATAGCACAGATGCAGGTACAAGTACAATACTTACATAGCACAGATGCAGGTACAAGTACAATACTTACATAGCACAGATGCAGGTACAAGTACAATACTTACATAGCACAGATGCAGGTACAATACAATACTTACATAGCACAGATGCAGGTACAAGTACAATACTTACATAGCACAGATGCAGGTACAAGTACAATACTTACATAGCACAGATGCAGGTACAAGTACAATACTTACATAGCACAGATGCAGGTACAAGTACAATACTTACATAGCACAGATGCAGGTACAAGTACAATACTTACATAGCACAGATGCAGGTACAAGTACAATACTTACATAGCACAGATGCAGGTACAAGTACAATACTTACATAGCACAGATGCAGGTACAAGTACAATACTTACATAGCACAGATGCAGGTACAAGTACAATACTTACATAGCACAGATGCAGGTACAAGTACAATACTTACATAGCACAGATGCAGGTACAATACAATACTTACATAGCACAGATGCAGGTACAAGTACAATACTTACATAGCACAGATGCAGGTACAAGTACAATACTTACATAGCACAGATGCAGGTACAATACTTACATAGCACAGATGCAGGTACAAGTACAATACTTACATAGCACAGATGCAGGTACAAGTACAATACTTACATAGCACAGATGCAGGTACAAGTACAATACTTACATAGCACAGATGCAGGTACAAGTACAATACTTACATAGCACAGATGCAGGTACAAGTACAATACTTACATAGCACAGATGCAGGTACAAGTACAATACTTACATAGCACAGATGCAGGTACAAGTACAATACTTACATAGCACAGATGCAGGTACAAGTACAATACTTACATAGCACAGATGCAGGTACAAGTACAATACTTACATAGCACAGATGCAGGTACAAGTACAATACTTACATAGCACAGATGCAGGTACAAGTACAATACTTACATAGCACAGATGCAGGTACAAGTACAATACTTACATAGCACAGATGCAGGTACAAGTACAATACTTACATAGCACAGATGCAGGTACAAGTACAATACTTACATAGCACAGATGCAGGTACAAGTACAATACTTACATAGCACAGATGCAGGTACAAGTACAATACTTACATAGCACAGATGCAGGTACAAGTACAATACTTACATAGCACAGATGCAGGTACAAGTACAATACTTACATAGCACAGATGCAGGTACAAGTACAATACTTACATAGCACAGATGCAGGTACAAGTACAATACTTACATAGCACAGATGCAGGTACAAGTACAATACTTACATAGCACAGATGCAGGTACAAGTACAATACTTACATAGCACAGATGCAGGTACAAGTACAATACTTACATAGCACAGATGCAGGTACAAGTACAATACTTACATAGCACAGATGCAGGTACAAGTACAATACTTACATAGCACAGATGCAGGTACAAGTACAATACTTACATAGCACAGATGCAGGTACAAGTACAATACTTACATAGCACAGATGCAGGTACAAGTACAATACTTACATAGCACAGATGCAGGTACAAGTACAATACTTACATAGCACAGATGCAGGTACAAGTACAATGCTTACATAGCACAGATGCAGGTACAATACAATACTTACATAGCACAGATGCAGGTACAAGTACAATGCTTACATAGCACAGATGCAGGTACAAGTACAATACTTACATAGCACAGATGCAGGTACAAGTACAATACTTACATAGCACAGATGCAGGCACAAGTACAATACAATACTTACATAGCACAGATGCAGGTACAAGTACAATACTTACATAGCACAGATGCAGGTACAAGTACAATACTTACATAGCACAGATGCAGGTACAAGTACAATACTTACATAGCACAGATGCAGGTACAAGTACAATACTTACATAGCACAGATGCAGGTACAAGTACAATACTTACATAGCACAGATGCAGGTACAAGTACAATACTTACATAGCACAGATGCAGGTACAATACAATACTTACATAGCACAGATGCAGGTACAAGTACAATGCTTACATAGCACAGATGCAGGTACAAGCACAATACTTACATAGCACAGATGCAGGTACAAGTACAATACTTACATAGCACAGATGCAGGTACAAGTACAATACTTACATAGCACAGATGCAGGTACAAGCACAATACTTACATAGCACAGATGCAGGTACAAGTACAATACTTACATAGTGCAGATGCAGGTACAAGTACAGTACTTACAAGGAGATAATTGCAAAGAGTTAAAGTGAATGTTGGATTACACTCATTCAGAAATGCATCCTACTAATTATATTTTATCATACAGAAAATTAAACTAATTTATTGCATATCTGGCTAATTAGCTAAAGGAACCAGTAGACCCAAAGAGGCTTACGCTTCTGTGATAAATCCAAACGCTGAAGTTAGTGAAGAACTCTTGTGAGGCTTCTATCGTAAAAATTCAATTTATTGTTAAAAAAACTTGAAGCGCTAAAATATAGATACACTTTTTGTCGCCATATAGTAAGCAACTTCCTCAGAAGACAGCTAAGGCTGTAGCCTATTTCCTTATATTAAGAACGTGTGTTAATTAATTAATTGTTTGATAGGACAGTCATTCCTTAAAAGGACTTTGTTCATATAGTTCTCCTTAGTGCATGCATAGCCTTGTATATATATATATATATATATATATATATATATATATATATATATATATGTCAAATTTGAAAAATTATTCTATGTTAATACATTAGATGTGCTAGCAGAAAGGAAAGAATATGTATATATAAACAGATTTTGTTGTTCTCAGTTAATTAAAATAATAAAAGCACATATAGAAGTATTGGAAAATATAACATTCAAAAGGATGTAAGTAAAAATATAAATATATTTTAACTACCACAACTATCTATTATAGGGGTACTAAACACCTAGATATCTTAAATTTCATTATTCAAGTCAGTGCAAAAACTTCTTATTAAAAACTTATTAACAACATAACTTGAATAATGAAATTTAAGAATGTTATATTTTACAATACTTCTATATGTGCTTTTATTATTTTAATTAACTGAGAATAACAAGTTTCAAGTTCAAGTTTCTTTAACAATAAATTGAATTTTTACGATAGAAGCCTCACGAGAGTTCTTCACTAACTTCAGCGTTTGGATTTATCACAGAAGCGTAAGCCTCTTTGGGTCTACTGGTTCCTTTAGCTAGTTTGTTTTGTCATTGGATTCAAAATTAGAGCATATTTGGCTAATTCACATAACAGGTAGTCACATATATCTGATTTTCCTATTTACTACATATAGTGTAGAGGGATAAACTAGGAGAAAGTAGAATAGGTTCATTATAAGAAAATTAGGTTAAGGGGAATGTAACATTGTAGAGAAGAAAGTTTACTATAATTAAATTTTCTTGCAATCAACTATCAAACCACTTTAGATCAGCCCAGCAAATACCCTTGTTCTTTAGAATGATAGCATGAATGTTTTAGATAATGAACTGCCTGTATCACACCTGATATTTCTCACCTGGCCAATGGTAATAAATAGATACAGATCCTTGAAGCATATATACCAAAGAAAAAGTCTTAGCTTTGCCAGCATTATTCTAGACTAAAACACCAAAAAAGTAAGTCTACTCTTGAATCAGACTTAAACAGTCACTATCATTTCAAACAATTGTTTGCAACACTGAGATTTTTGAATGACCATCCCTGCCAATTTCATAGCTATAATAAGAAAATGGCAGGTAAAGATTAAACCCCCTACATTTACTTCTCCTCATTCATCATCTTCCTCTTCTTTTTGGATTTTTTCATGCTTATTACTTTAGAGTTTTTATACACTGAAAAAGTCATCAAAGACATTATTCATGGGTCAAGTCCATTTATTCTTGAAGTCCTGGTGTACTGTAAGTAACTTGGAAATGCAACTCTTGGTGGAAATTTTTATATTTTTTCACATCTTGTGGACAGACTAAGTGAATGGATTTAAGCAAAGGATACTTCTTAATGCCTCCATCTCAGAATATTTTATATTTGCCATGTTTTTTCTTGTTGTTTCTTTTACCTTTCCAAGTTTATTCAATCATATTAAATATTAAAAAGTACCCAACCCAGCCACTGGGGATGCACAAGCCAGTGCATTTCTTTGAGCCGGTACCAAGCCAGGATAAATGTGGGGGCTGCGTCAGGAAGGGCATCTGGCATAAAACTTTGCCAAATATTTTCATGCAGACACCAGTAAATATTTCCATACCGGATCGGTCGAGGCCCGGGTTAACAAAGACCGCCACCAGTACTGTTAGCCAATAGGGTGCTGGTGGAAATTGGGCTACTGTTAGCCGAAGGAGGAGAAGAGGTGGAAGGCATGGCTCAAGGCAGGAAGAGATGAGAAAGGCTAGGACTGTGGTAGTGAGGGTTGGAACTTTGAATGTTGGCAGTATGACTGGTATAGGGAGAGAGCTATGATGGACAGAAGGAAGGTTGGTTATATTGTGTGTGCAAGAGACCAGATGGAAGGGGAGCAAGGGTAGGTGTATCGGAGGTGGGTTTAAATTGTTTTATCATGGTGTGGATGGGAGGAGAAATGGCGTAGGAGTTATTCTGAAGGAGCAGTATGCTAAGAGTGTTTTGGAGGTGAAAAGAGTGTCGGATAGAGTGATGTTTATGAAGCTGGAAAGTGATGGTGTAATGATGAATGTTGTTAGTGCATATGCTCCACAAGTTGGGTGTGCAATGGATGAGAAACAAAAATTTTGGAGTGAATTGAATGAAATGGTGATGACTGTACCCAAGGGTGAGAGAGTGGTGATTGGAGCAGATTTCAATGGGCATGTTGGTGAAGGGAACAGAGGGGATGAGGAAGTGATGGGTAGGTATGGTATTAAACAAAGGAATGCAGAAGGTCAGATGGTAGTGGATTTTGTGAAAAGGATGGACATGGCTGTGGTGAATATGTATTTTAACAAGAGGGAGGAGCATAGGGTGACATACAGGAGTGGAGGAAGATACACACTGGTGGATTATATCTTATGAAGGAGGGCCATTTTGAAGGAGATTGAAGACTGTAAAGTGGTGACCGGAGAAACTGTAGTTAGGCAGCATAGGATGGTGGTTTGTAGGATGATGTTGGTGATCAAGAAGAGGAGAAGGAGTGAGAGGGCAGCACCGAGGATCAAATGGTGGAAATTAACTGGCTATTGGCCCAGATGACATACCTGTGGAAGCATGGAGGTGTTTAGGTGAAATGGCAGTGGAGTTTTTAACCAGATTGTTTAATGAAATCTTGGAAAGTGAGAGGATGCCTGAGGAATGGAGAAAAAGTGTTTTGGTATCGATTTTTAAGAATAAGGGTGATGTGCATAGCTGTAGTAACTTCAGAGGGATTAAATTGATCAGTCACAGCATGAAGTTATGGGAAAGAGTAGTGGAAGCTAGTTTAAGAAGGGACGTGATGATTAGTGATCAGCAGTATGGTTTCATGCCAGGAGAGAGCACATCAGATGCGATGTTTGCTCTGAGAGTGTTGATGGAAAAGTACAGAGAATGTCAGAAGGAGTTGCATTGTGTTTTTGTAGACTTAGAGAAAGCATATGATAATGTGCCTGGAGATGAGTTGTGGTATTGTCAGAGAAGTATGTAAGAGTGGTACAGGATATGTACGAGGGTAGTGTGACAGCGGTGAGGTCAGCGGTGGGAGTGACAGATGCGTTTAAGGTAGAGGTGGGGTTACATCAAGGATCAGCTCTGAGCCCTTTCTTATTTGCAATTGTGATGGACAGGTTGATAGGCGAGATCAGACATGAGTTCCCGTGGACTATGATGTTTGCAGATGACATTGTGATCTGTAGTGAGAGTAGGGAACAGGTGGAGGAGACCCTGGAGAGAAAGAGATATGCTCTAGAGAGAAGAGGAATGAAGGTCAGCAGGACTAAGACAGAATATATGTGTGTGAATGAGAGGGAGGATAGAGAAATGGTGAGGATGCAGGGAGTAGAGGTGGTGAAGGTGGATGAGTTTAAATACTTGGGGTCAATAGTTCAGAGTAACAGTGAGTGTGGAAGAGAGGTGGAGAAGAGAGTACAGGCAGGATGGAGTAGATAGAGAAGAGTGTCAGGAGTGATTTGTGACAGATGAGTACCTGTAAGAGTGAAAGGGAAGGTCTACAAGAAGGTAGTGAGACCAGCTATGTTATATGGTATGGAGACAGTGGCACTGACAAAAAGGCAGGAGTTTGAGCTGGATGTGGCAGAGTTAAAGATGTTAAGATTTGCACTGGGTGTGATGAGGGTGGACAGGATTAGGGATAAGTATATAAGAGGGTCAGCCCAGGTTGGAAGGTTTGGAGACAAAGCCGGAGAGGCAAGATTACATTAGTTTGGATATGTGCTGAGGAGGGATGCTGAGTGTATTGGGAAAAAAGATGCTAAGGATAAAGCTACCAGGTAACAGGAAAAGAGGAAGGCCTAAGTTAAGGTTTATGGATGTGGTGAGAGAGGGCATGCAGGTGGTTGGTGTGACAGAGCAAGGTGCAGAGGACAGGAAGAAATGGAAACAGGTGATCCACTGTGGTGACCCCTAATGGGAACAGCCGAAAGAAGATGATGACTAAATATTAAAAAGTACCCATGCAATGAAGCCTGTACCTTAACTATAGACAAGCTATACCTGCTGTCCACCATGCTAAAGTGATGAAAATAGCAGTAATTAGGCATCAACATGACAACTGCTATAAACATAACATTTTTATGATGGGGGGGCAGAATCAGACCTCACATCTGTTCTTGTTTGCCTGTCATAAGGAAGGATTGGTCCATGAATTCCCTCAACAAAATTTCACCTCCATGCAGCAGTACCACCCATCTAATATTCCATTATATTTAACATATGGCGGCCAGGAAAGTCACTTAGCTTTTAATACAGATTGTCTTTTCAATCTTGTGACATTCAATGAAAAGACAGCAGTACAATGAAGGGTGAGAGTACATACTGCTTCTCTTACCCCTGATAAGGCTTTTGACACTACTTTATCTAAAGGGATGATCTACAAATTCAGATATCAATCCTTGGTGTATTTCATTTAAGCAACAGGACATAACAAAACAGGGTGGGAGTTCACCTGTCTATGCACACTGAATAAGTCCAGGTCTGTGTACCACACAATAGGAAATAATTGCAACTTTGCTTTGGGCTATTCTAATGAGATATAAAAGTGGGGATTAAGCTGTTTACAAACCCATATTTGCACACCATGAAAATGTATTTGCTTCAATTAAAAATGCAGACGTTCTCTATGTTTGTCTACAAAAATGCTCACTCACTAATGCCTCATATTTAATAAAGTCATAAATACTCTTCCTTTACTTCCTTCAGTCACAAAACATCAGTATCTCACTCTATATCTTCCAAAGAGCTGCTCTTTTACAGCAGTTGATAGAGCACAGGCACAATGACAAACCAGAAAAAACATACTCCCCCGGATTCATGAAGCTCGCAAGGCCGGTGTAAGGCATGCGCCGGCAGTGCAGTGTATAATCGGCATAGCAGTGCCACATGCATAGTAATGAGTGCGCGCCGCAACCACAACCACGTGCAGAGGGCACGTGCGCGAGCCCAAGTAGGATGCGCCCGTAGGCGTGGCCAAGCCGGCAGGCGAGGAGCAACCTAAAGTGCTGACTGTCACAGGCCGCCTGCAATAGTAACCGCACCAGCCAGTGTCCGTGGATAATGAAACGTATGCAGAGTATGCAACATAGTACCCGTTTACACAAAACGGAGAACCAAACATTAACCCGCGAAGTCCAAATTGTACCCGTCCAAGGAACAAAGGATACGCGTAATACCGTGTCCGTCACGCAATGCACTGTCAGTGGGCTTACCCAGTGAAGGTGTACCGCAGCATGTCTGCGCGCCACACCTACACACAAGTAGCCCCATGGGCATGGTCACCAGCAGTAGTGAGAGTACACAGCCGGGCAGCCGTGTCTATATAACAACCAGAAGGAAAACAGATACCCTAAACACAGACAAACATGTGCATAGCAACATGTACTACACCCAGCAATGTGCCTGTCGCATACACATAGGACTGCGTATGCCGAAGCCTAATATCCAGAAGCAGAACCCATGCATGCAAATGTAATACACAACAGCCCCGTCATAGCACGTAACCCGCACCCATGTACGACCGTCCACCCAACCCAGCTAGCAGCCTTGCACAGCTGCACACCTACACACAGTGGGTATACCTCAAATGTAGTATGAAGTATTGTCCTAGGCAGTGCCACGTGTGCAAATATGTACCCCACATGTCAACATCCCACCTCAGGTACTGATATCCAAATGGCTGCATGTGAATGTGTCGGCAGAATATGTACATCCCGCATGTGGTATGGACCTGTCGAAACCCCATAGGCGTTCACACGCCACGGTGTCCATAACTGTACACATCTGGACAAAGCAGTATGTGCAGCCACTGTACCGATGATTAGCTATGCAGACATGTCAAACACAACACATAGGGCGGAACATCCGCCCACCAAGCAGGACACCCCAACAGGGTGTCACATGCACAGAAGGTGAAGGTGGGACATCACACGTAGATAATAGTGGTGCCGGATGGCCAAACACCCACGGCCAATGCAAAGGATTGAATAACACGTATATGCCTGGATGAATGGGTATGTCATATCATGGGAATAGGCTAAGCTATCCAACATAATAGCCATGCGTACCAGATACAAACTGCCAGTAACACGCAGTAGTAATGCAGGAAGGCATACACGACTGTGGGAATATCACAGGACATATGGCATGTGCCAAGTGTCGACGCATGACACAAATGTCCAGGATGGGGCCCCCTGCAAAGAGGAACATGTGCCAACCCCACCCCCCACTGACGTATCGGCAGTGGAAACACAACCCAAACACACACCAACACCACCGTCCATCCCACGATAGCAACGGAGGCCGGTCAAAGACCACCATGATGCGTGCACAAACAGGGACACGTGTAACCGTTGCCCTGACAACCCCCCACAGGCCAACGAATAATAGTATGGACATATGCATGTAATGCTGTGAAGGATGTGTGGTATTCCTCAGTATCACAGAGGTAGGTACACAGATACACTGTAATCAACCATGACATATGTGCACTGTACACATCATACCTGCAGGTAATACATAGTTCAATCATGTGCCACAGAAATATCCACGTACGAATGAGGACAGGGGATAGACAAGTGTGAATGGGACAAACTATGAACATAGGTTCATAGGTTCATAGGTTCATAGTAGGCTATCCGCCCAAGGGCATCTATAAGCCTAGCCCATAGTTATGTTGCCCTCGCCACCCCTTCAGTTTGAAGAAAACTATGCCTATTATATTGCTGTTCCTCTGTCAAGCAGTGACACTGAAGTAATCCCTGGGGTATATCTGCAATCTCCCATCCATTGGTCAAGATTCCTCTTGAACAAGGCCAGCGAGGTGCTCTGCCTCACATGTACTGGGATGTTGTTCCACAGCATAGTGAGTGTCTGGGTGATGAATCTGTCCCTCCAGCACATTCTATTAATGACCGTGTCAAGGTTTAAGTCACCTGCCCTTGTGGTTCTGAGGGATCTAGATTCTTTAGGTGAAGCATAGTCATCAAATCTGGGTTCGACATGGCCTTGTATCTCAGGCACAGGTCACCTCTGAGCAAGTGGTATGCGACTGAATAGAGCTGGAGTCCTTTCAGTCGGGCAGCATAACACATATTCCTGAGACCCTGCATCCGTTTGGCGATGAACTGTTGGGGCCTTTCCAGCTGCTGCAGGTGTCGGGTCAGATACATTCTGAATGGGGCATTGTACTCAATCATAGGTCTAATGAGTGATGAGTACAGGGGGACGATGACCTCCCCTGATCTAGATGTGAATCCCTTCATGATCAGGAGGGCAATGTAGAAGGTCTACCTAACTACTTTAGCAATGTGTGTGTTGAACGAACGGTTACTGACAACCTGAGTCCCCAGATCCCTGGTAACTTCCTCTGTGCTCAGTGGATTGCCACCTATATGGCAGCAAGGGGTAACCTTGTTCTTCCCGAAGGGTATGACTATGCATTTCCTGGCATTTAGCTGTAGGCCATGTCTCTGGCACCAGTTATCCATATCTGTGAGGCCCTTCTGAAGGATATCTGTGTCAGATGTGTTTCTGACTATGGTACCCAGTTTGCAGTCATCTGCAAACATTGTCAGCCATAACTCCCCTGTGTTTGCTTGTACTTTGGAAATGTAGATGCCGAAAAAGAGTGGACCCAGGACTGAGCCCTGTGGGACACCACCTGTGACCGGCTGTGAGTAAGACATGGCGCCAGCAACTCTGACCATGTGGGTTCTGTCACTTAGCCAGTTTGCAACCCATCCTGCGATGTATGGGTTTACATTCAAGCTGATGAGTTTATCAATGATACCTGAGGGGGGTATTGTGTCGAAGGCCTTTGCCAGGTCGAGGTAGGCTGTATGGACTGCTTTACCCTCATCAATGGCCTTGGTGACTGTTCCTAAAAAGTCAACCAAGTTTAAAAGGCATGATCTGCCTTTGACCAAGCCAAACTGAGTTGGATCCAAAGTATGCAAGTCCCCTATGTCTTTATCTATGAGTTCCATTATGATCCTTCTCCATGGCTTTGCAGATAAGGCTTGTCAAGCTAATGGGATGGTAATTACCAGGGTCAGTGGAGGCACCGCCCTTGTGAAGTGGGACTACAGTCGCCTTGCGCCACTACTTGGGTACGTATCCTGAGGTGAGGCTAAGATTAAACAGCTGTCCTAACTGTGGGTTTAATTCCTCATTGAGTTCGTGGAGTACACAGCTGGGACACCATCTGGTCCCATGGATGCTGTGTTTACTGCCTTGGAGAGAGCACTTCCCACCTGTGCGTTAAAGATGTTCTGGGGGCTACAATCCTCTGGTATAGATATCTCTCCATGTGGGGGGGAGGGGGCGGAGAAGTTTGCACCGAACCTGTCAGCCAGTATGTTGGCAATGTGTGTAGGTTCAGTAATCTTCACATCATTCTGAACCCAGTCTGAGCATATCTGGGAGTGTCCTCCCAGGTGTCTAACATAGCTAAAGAAGGCCTTATGATTGTCTTTCAAGTCCTTGGTGATTTATCTGTCGAATTTGCCCTGGATGATTTCACGAGAGCTTGTAGTTCTTCACATATAATGAGCAAGGGTGTCTTACCTTACAAGGATTCTGCTCTATCTTGTAGTAGCTTCCTCCTTTCATTGTAGAGCTTGTTTATGGCTGGGGTCCACCAGACCAGACGCTTGGCTTTGGTACAAAGAGTCTCAGTTTTGTATGGGATTGCCTGATCCATGCAGTCCTGTAGGTGCTGGTAGAAGGCATATGTAAGTGATTCAGCGGTTTGAGTAATGTTTACCACTGGCTCAGGGGCCTTAAATGAGACCACACTGGTGTTTAGAAGTGTGAAGTCGGCTTTTGAGAAAGGCATATGTATGGTAACCGGCACCACCCACAGCATTGTATGCCAATAGCAGAAGCTATTGTAGGTTGTCCAAACACAAGTGTCCGTACACATGGAACATCATAGCAATAAACCAAGCCCGGATGTGGGTAATGCTAGATATACCCATGGCAGACGTGGTGCGTTCCTGAGGCCGATGCCCGAGGGACCACACACATAGCCGGCCTTAGGCATAGGCCAACTAGGCAGCCGCCTAGGGCGCTGCTCTACTAGGGGCACTTTTCCAGTATTTATTTGGTGTAGGTAGACCAGGATGGGGGTAGCGGGTGATGTGGTGGGGGCACCATGGAGTCCTTTTGCCTAGGGCACCACTTGACCTAGGGCCGCTCTTGCCGTGGGTAAATACAGCAGTACCCACACCCAGACACGGGTCATTGCTAGTATGCCATATCATCTATGGAAAGAAGCCATATATTCCCAGACATAATGGCACAGCATAATGCCTGTCTGCCGCCCAAATGCAGACATACGGCACCTGCGGCAGTGCGGACGTACTGCGCGAGATGTCCGTTACCAATGTCGACACTGTCCCACTATGTGAAACAAAGTCAACATAGCGATTCAATACTAAACAGCGACGGAGAGCCCGATGTCCCCGTTGCTGAGCTGTTCAACCTGTTCCGCCATGTTAAATGTGTGTAGCAGAGCGGGACTGCCCCAAACTAAGCAACGGACATGTCCGTGGCTCAGTGAAAGCCGTCACGCAATGTTAAAGCCATGTAATATAGAGAGACAGGTTATAAATACCGAGGTTTAGTAATGGAAATAGGTCCGGTCGACCAGACCGTGTGCAATTACTATAACAAGATCTACAACGGGCACGCCGGCCAATCAGCGCACACGGTTAGGAATAATGGGGGGGGATATGGTATCATAGACACGGACAAACCGTGCCCATGTGACTCGTCTGACATTCGTACACGGTCAAGGCAGTTCCGTACACTAGGCGGACAAGACCAAACGCAAAGCGCCACAGGAACACCCTGACAATCGAAGGCCTGTATGCATAGGGGATATAAGCCCCTGTGATCTGAATATCCCTGCGGTCATGACATATGCATCCTGGGCCATGAGCGGGAGGGAATAAGGAATGTTTAACATGTAGTACCGCACCTTTCCCAGCAGGAGAGTGGATGCCTGTGACGTACGTGAGTGCAGGGGGGGGAGGTGGGGGGATATGTAAATTTAGCTAAGTACCATGGGTATGCATATAAATGAGACAGAACAGCTAACGTGTAGTGGTCACAGTAACCGGCAAACGTGAATGCAGTCCCGTTTGAATTACGACTATAGAACATATAAATGTGAACGTGTACATAATGCGTCCATGCCGCAAAGACTATTACATGTGTAAAGGTGAAAGTGCGTTCCACACATGTCCATCAACCGGATCAGAGATATGTTACCGGAACAGTCACAACTAACACAGACCACATAACCACACAGACCCAGTAAACATATGTAAACAGAATACGGATATGCATGTGCGCCTGCGCGTAACCCACAATTAGGAAATGCAAGTGCGCGTGTGTGTGTGTGATCCCCTCACAGCAGGGAAAGTTAAGGCTGTGTCCTCCACGTCAATTATACATATCTCAAAACTGTCAGCCTCTGAAAGTATGGAATCGGGCAATGCCATGTAAAGTACCATTAGAAATAGTGAGAAACACATGCTATGTGATAAGACAAACATAGAATGTGGATAGAATAACGTGTGTGTTAGTAGTATGGATTGACGACGGTTATGCATCTGTTACCCGACCCACTTGTCAAAAGGTGCCCCCATACTAATTGTGTTCAGTTGGCTCACACTTGTTGACCGGGCTAGGCTAGCTGGATATATGTCCAATGTCAGCAGAGGCCCATGGAGAAATGCTCCACACACAAAAATAGTACAACATACCAAAGTACTCATATATGTAACCAAAAAGGAACAACAATAGAAAGTGTCCTGAAAGGACTGGTTACACACAGATCCCAGACGACAGAGAAATATATGGCCAGTGGAAGCACGTCACAATTACGGGATCAGGTCCCTATAGAAGCAAGAAGGTCTCACATGACATGCCAGCGAATTGCCAGATAGACACAGGTCAATGTAACACACAGCAAGATTAAGGGCCAACCAGCCGTACACCATGCCAGAACCTGTACAGTGGAAATGTATGGCATGGTAATAGATGTGTGTACACAGGTAATCCATAGACAGTAACAAAGCAAGGTATGAAACAAGGGGTTCACATGTATATACCTACACACAGCAGTCCGACGGCCCGTATATATGACGCATGGACATAGATTTGTCACTTGAAAACAAGATGTAAACAACTACAGTTTATTCCATATCATATTGATATAGTTATAATACAGTCATATTTATATTTAACATTGTGACTCTTATTTACATTCATATTTATACAAAATATGCATTTAATTGTACTTATTTATTCCATAATTTGGAATCTTAATGCAACAATTATACACATTAATATACAATATCATTATCAACACACTACATTCTAAGGTTTACTCACAACAATTATCAACTATGTTTCAATATACTGATTGTATTGACCAATATTGTATTTATATTAACACATTGTTGTTGTATTAATGTTTCCATTAAGTAATGTATGCAACACTGATTTGTATATGTCACTTTATCATTAAGACTTGGAGCACTGTCCACTTAACTATGAGCAAGTTTATTGATTAATTGTCTTTAAACTGACTCTGAAGGAAGTATATAAGGGACGACTATCTAATGTATTTCGTACTCTGACGATGCCCCATGTTAGTGGGTGAAAGCGCTCAGTATCTTTGGACTGTGGAGTGTATCGTTTTTGTCATCGTCTGTTTTGGTCTGGTTTATGTTCAATAATGTCTTTTACGAAGATGACCAGGACTCAAGGTTTGCTGTATTTCCGCTTACTGGCACATGGATATAGATAGGCCAAGTAATACATAATATGGGTAGTCAAACAGACATCCGCGATTGGGAACATACAGCATCAGTCAAAACCACTGGCCAGATGGTGACAGTCCAACAAGTTCTACACTTTACATATGCACACTGGTGTCCATTGTAGGACTCCAAAAATTGATCCGTTCGCAATATCAACCAGCTGCGATCGACCCAGAAGAAATGACAGCCGTGACTACGGCACAGCTAGACATATGCACCACCAGCGTGTTTAAGGTTGATGACAAGTGTCCATGAAATGCAGGACATATGAACAGAAATCCCCAGATTGTCGAGTCCATAGAAGTGCGTCCACATCCCAGTCCCGCACACATGAAGGATGTGTAATGTGTACCGTCGAGGGTTGCAGCCATGGGATCCTGAGTATGCAGAAATAGGGCTCGGTGTTGTTTGGCAGATAATCCGTTGGCCCGCCCCGTGGGAGGGATGTGGGTATAGCACATGCCTTACTCCCCACTAATGATGCAAAGCATCCACCGGATAATGCTGAAAGCAGGTGTGAAATGTGTATAGCCCTATATCAGTGTCCAGTAGGCAATTCCAATGGATGGACAAGTGTACGACCAAGATGGCACCCATAACTGGAAACCTGGTGGAATTACACAGCTGCAGTAAGGCATAGCACAGGAAATACAGATAGGGACTACATTAGACATTCCCCATACAAAGTCAGACCGTCGTGCGAATACCGGCGTACACAGCTCTCAATCTGCCATCACCAAAATGGGGATCACTCGCTTCCATAATGCGGAACAAATGGGCGACCTGTGGAACACATACTAATGGCTCACTAACAACTTCAACTAGGAAGGTCATACGATTGTTAAACTATGGCGTTCCCACTTATAAAGAAGATCCTTTAATGAATTAATATGATTAATGTCAATTGACCATGGAATACACCTAATCAACATAAAATAACCGCTGGCACCTTATGGCACACAATCCAAAAAACACATAGGTAGATGAAACAGTCAACGTAGAAATTGTCCAGGACAGTGCCCAAATGGTATAAAAAGGTTCCTTTATATACAAGCAAGCGCTTTCACCCGTAGGCTCCGTCAGACTTACACATAACATAAAAGCATCCAGGCTTTAAATATCCCTCCTTACACTTTCATTGGTCAATTTCTCATCAAACAATGAACATTAACCCCAGCATATAAAGCGCAGACGCAATGTTAAATACACACACATATATTAACATCTTTAAAAACATCCTATTAAAACATGTATTATATGATATTGTACTATGCCTAATTCTCATCAATTATAAATCTAACAATATATATAGAAAATATGTATATTATATCAATGTAAAACAGTGGTAAACAACTGAAAGAGTGGACTAATAGGTGTTAAATGTATAGCTGTACCTAAACTACATTCCTGTTATTTGGGTTTAAGCCACCTGCTTCTCAAAAGAGGCTTAATCTGTGCTTCATCATTCAGCCCTGGTGTGTGGTCAACTCTCCACCTAATAATCCATCTCAATCTGCATTCTAAAGTATAGTTGATAAGGTCCCCCCCTCTGGGATTAAAATCTAGCCTTTGTAAAACACTGAATGTAAAAGTATGCCTTGGGATGTGCTCATAGCTGGCCGTAGGCATAGGCCAATCCGGCGGCTGCCTATGGCGCCGCACTAGCAGGGCCACCTTTCTAGTAGTTATGTCATGTAGGTACACCAGGATGGGGGCACCATGTGTTGTGGTGGTGGGCGCCATGGAGCCCTATCGCCTAGGGCAGCGGTTGATCTAAGGCCGCTGCCGTAGGAGGGGTAGTACGGTCTGCAGGTATGTGCTGAAGTGCACATGAAACAGCGGTCTACAAGGATTACCCATAGTGGCGACACCAGCACAGACGGCTATAGCGGGACATACACACGACCATGCACACAGCTCAGATAGACATACACACACCATAAACAGGCAATTATACACAAGGTTTATGGTGTGTACGGGTACAGTGTCAGTACAGCAAGGATAGCTGTCTGCCACGATATCCAGCAGATGTCTCTAGGGCGTGCCGGAATACGGACGTTGCACGGACAATGAGTGGATATGCATCGGTACCACAGTTCTATGTGTCAGCCGTGCAAATATGCGATACATGGGACAGACAGCTGTCCATGCAAGAGCAGCGCTATGGGCATAACATAAGTATGTATATATACATCGAGAGATACAGATGGACACATGTGGCAAGGCCGGGAGTGTAACGTACACAGCACCACCCCACCACACCACAGCAGGGCGCACGTGGAAAACACACTACGGAGGTCACCAACCACAGCAGGCACACAGGCAGTCCACGAGCTGCATCTCACCATCCACAAACACAGAGATGTCGGCAGGATATAAGTGTTCTGCGGAAACTCTAAAGCCATAACCTATGAACCCATGTGGCTGGGAGCATAGACACACACACACAGCTGGCAGGCATGGGGATTGACCTTACCCCCACCTACCCAACCGCACAACAGTATGACACAGGTATGGAACGCGCTACATGGACCACTGAACACAGCACCATCAGAGGCACACGTCTAGGTGGGTGACAACATCCGTAAAGGAATAGATGCCGATAGCCAAGGTATGTGTCATGGCGTCTAAAATAACTACTCTCTACAGGGGCAGCTGTAAACACACACACACACACTCCACACACACACGGGGAAGGGACGGGAGTTGAACCTATGCCTACCTACATGAACAAACTACAGCATGATGCATTTACAGAACACGCTACTGAGATTACTGAGCACAGCGCAGTCAGAGGCATACTTCTAGGCGGGTGACATCATCCGTAAAGGAATAGATGCCAATAGCCAAGGTATGTGTTGCGAAGCGACTAAAGGAACTACTCTCACCAAGGGCAGCTGGAAATACACACACACCTCACACACACACGGGGAAGGGCCGGGAGTTGAACCTACACCTACCTACATGAACACACTACAGCATGATGCATTTACAGAATGCGCTACCAAGATTACTGAGCACAGTGCTGTCAGAGGCATACTTCTAGGCGGGTGACATCATCCATAAAGGAATAGATGCCAATAGCCAAGGTATGTGTTGCAAAGCAACTAAAGGAACTACTCTCACCAAGGGCAGCTGGAAATACACACACACCTCACACACACACGGGGAAGGGCCGGGAGTTGAACCTACGTCTACCTACATGAACACACTACAGCATGATGCATTTACAGAACGCGCTACCGAGATTACTGAGCACAGCGCTGTCAGAGGCATACTTCTAGGCGGGTGACATCATCCGTAAAGGAATAGATGCCAATAGCCAAGGTATGTGTTGCGAAGTGACTAAAGGAACTACTCTCACCAAGGACAGCTGGAAACACACACACATCTCACACACACACGGGGAAGGGCCGGGAGTTGAACCTACACCTACCTACATGAACACACTACAGCATGATGCATTTACAGAATGCGCTACTGAGATTACTGAGCACAGCGCTGTCAGAGGCATACTTCTAGGCGGGTGACATCATCCGTAAAGGAATAGATGCCAATAGCCAAGGTATGTGTTGCGAAGCGACTAAAGGAACTACTCTCACCAAGGGCAGCTGGAAACACACACACACACACCTCACACACACATGGGGAAGGGCCGGGAGTTGAACCTATGCCTACCTACATGAACACACTACAGCATGATGCATTTACAGAACGCGCTACCGAGATTACTGAGCACAGCACTGTCAGAGGCATACTTCTAGGCGGGTGACATCATCCGTAAAGGAATAGATGCCAATAGCCAAGGTATGTGTTGGGCGACTAAAGGAACTACTCTCACCAAGGGCAGCTGGAAACACACACACACACACACCTCACACACACACGGGGAAGGGCCGGGAGTTGAACCCACACCTACCTACATGAACACACTACAGCATGATGCATTTACAGAACGCGCTACCGAGATTACTGAGCACAGCTGTCAGAGGCATACTTCTAGGTGGGTGACATCATCCGTAAAGGAATAGATGCCAATAGCCAAGGTATGTGTTGCGAAGCGACTAAAGGAACTACTCTCACCAAGGGCAGCTGGAAACACACACACACCTCGAAGGGCCGGGAGTTGAACCTACGCCTACCTACATGAACACACTACAGCATGACGCATTTACAGAATGCGCTACCGAGATTACTGAGCACAGTGCTGTCAGAGGTATACTTCTATGTGGGTGACATCATCCGTAAAGGAATAGATGCCAATAGCCAAGGTATGTGTTGAGAAGCGACTAAAGGAACTACTCTCACCAAGGGCAGCTGGAAACACACACACACCTCACACACACACGGGGAAGGGCCGGGAGATGAACCTACGCCTACCTACATGAACACACTACAGCATGATGCATTTACAGAACGCGCTACCGAGATTACTGAGCACAGCATTGTCAGGAGGCATACCCCTAGGTGGGTGATATCATCTGCAGAGGCAAGGCAGCTGATAGGGAATGAAGACAGAGTGCGCAGTCACACAGCATGTTACCATCCCAAGGTGGGCGTACAGTAACATGGTAGTGCTGCACTCGGGAATACCAACTAACTACGGAGCACAACATCACGAAATGGATACGGGATGCACCACAGACAGTATACCCTATGAGAGGGCAACCGGCGTGCATGATGTAGGCAGCCATTGTGGCATACCAACCACATATGACTCACCTGGATGGTCACCATGGCTATGCAGGATGTCATTAGCCATGGCTACATGCCTAGTAGCAGACATCGGTGCTGACTGTACTGTGTACCCCCGAATGGCGTACTGGGCATGTCCTCACACCTAGCGGTCGTGAAGGGGAAACATACATGCACACGGGGTATCATCACAGACGGGCACGGTGTGCACTGTACTGTGTGTCCATCTACACAGCTGCTTACTGGGCATGCTCACACACTTAGACTCTGCAGAGTGCAGACATGCATACACATGGGGTGGAATCATGGAAGGGCAGAGTGTGGACCGTCGTGTGTGTCCACCCACACAACAGAAACCTGGGCATGCTCACAGACGTGGCGGTTGCAAAGGGGAAACATACATGCACACGGGGTATCAACACAGATGGGCGCGGTGTGCATTGTACTGTGTGTCCATCTACACAGCTGCTTACTGGGCATGCTCACACACTTAGAATCTGCAGAGTGCAGACATGCATACACATGAGGTGGAATCATGGAAGGGCAGATTGTGGACCGTCGTGTGTGTCCACCCACACAACAGCAACCCGGGCATGCTCACAGATGTGGCGGTTGCGAAGGGGAAACATACATGCACACAGGGTATCAACGCAGACGGGCGTGGTGTGCACTGTACTGTGTGTCCATCTACACAGCTGCTTACTGGGCATGCTCACACACTTAGAATCTGCAGAGTGCAGACATGCATACACATGGGGTGGAATCATGGAAGGGCAGAGTGTGGACCGTCGTGTGTGACAACCCACACAACAGCAACCCGGGCATGCTCACACACTTAGTATGTGCTACGTGCCGTCCGGCATGCAGACGGAGTGCACACACCGCAAGTCATGGCCAGGTAAACCCATACACACGCACAGGGTGGACACACATGCAGTTACACGTACGCACACAGATGACATCACAGGCGTCACAGGTGCAGGCTGAACATGTACACACTGCAGTGAACACTGTAGCTGCCATGCCAGCACCATGTCATTGGTGCAGCAGTATGCCTCACGGTCCAGCAACAGCATGTGACATATGTCCACAGGTCTATATGGCGGTGTACGCCCGTCATGCAGAGTACACATGTACTATCAATGATCCCACAGGTGTGATGTAGTCCACCCATATCGGTATACATGGACAGGCATGCTCTACACATACCACGGGCCTGACACAGATATGACACATGACTGCAGCGGTACCACAGTGAAACAAAGTCTGGATATGTTATTTATGTGATTGCCTGGCTGTGTGCATGGACTGCACACAGGACACATACGAAGCCTGTGATGTACCACATGCATAACACTGGCGTGCGGTAACACACACGAATGGAAGGTGGACACATGTCTGTGGTATGCACCCCCTACAGGGTGTAGCAGTGTTGACTGGGACACATATCCTTGTACAGTTTGCCTGTGACAGCTGTGATACCATACCACAGTCCATGTTCCATGTATGTCGACACACATGTCACAATGTAGCAATGCATACACACATGGCAACAGGGGATACATGTGACACGTGTACTGTGCATGGTGCAGCCATGCATGAGCGGTGTCTGATGTCCATAACACAGTTGCAACCCCCTACCACATGCATACCCATCATGGGGGCCGTCATATGGTGGCAAAGTAACAGCACGCATGGCGGTATGTGTGTACACCATGTGTTTAAACACCTGTCCACATGCATGTGTGCAGGTGGTGGTCACAGGTGTGTCACACACCATCCTACCCTCCCATGTGCATACAGTCTGCTATGTCGCCGTTACATGACAGCACTGCCATAATGCATACCCATCAGTCAGGTGTCATCAACCATATGTCACATGGCCACTGTATCCCCTACTACCTCCCAAGTGCATATATCAGCACAGCTGCCAGATACAGTGGTGGTACGCATGATGCACTACATACCGCTGCACGCCTGCACATATCCCATATAGCGGGTGTGGCATTCCTAGCACCGACATGTGTGCAGGAATGTCTGCCCATGTATGCCACAGATCGGGGGGACTATGTGCCACGTGCCACAAATCACTGTACACCATGGTAGAGATCTGTACATACCTCAGTGTGGGATGCATGGATGTGGATGGTGCAGTACATTCAACATGTCGTCCCTCCGTGTAGACATGTGTGGTCACCACCATGTCAGTGTGTCAACATGTGTGTATGTCTGCTGCCTGTTGTGAGGGTGTATGCAGATAAAGGGTTGTGACTGGACACTAACCACACAGGGTGACCATCCCGTACTGGTGCTGCATTGTACAACCCTGTCAATGCCATACTTGTGAGCCATACTGGCCACCTCTGCAAGACCGCCCCCTGTGACATGGCGTGTGGGTGCATTGTATTGTGAGGGTGCTGACCACACAGGCAGGTGTCCCCATCTGCACACAATGGGGTGTGTGCCATAGTGGTGTACACCCCGCGATTGCGGACATATTCCTGTACCGGTACAGCATCCAACTGCTGCACAGCATGCACCACAGCTAACAGGTGACACCTGCGGTCAGTTGCCAGCACGCTGTGTATGACACTTGCAGAATGTCACCATACCTGCACTGTGTCATGCCATGTATGTGATGTCTCTGTCCACCGTAGCCTGTGGCACCGACCACAGGTGTCAGGTGCAGTATATGTGTGGACATGTGCGTCATGTACCGTGTAAACAACGTTACACTATATCTGGCTCAGTGCTCTGCAGGTTTACGTGTAGAACTTCTCTACTTGCAATCTCAACTGTCTGTTCTCTATCACAAAAGCTCAGCACCTGCTCCCATAGTATTCCTACATAGGTAAAGTACATGTATACTAGATGGAGTACTACACTAGCCTAGAATCCCCTTGAGTACCCACTTTCCTATAGGTGCCTTCTGACCCAGTTACACAGCAAATGCATTCACGTTCTCTGGCATGTCGAAGGGTCAATTGCTAGCGACCTCTCCTGTTCAGATGGTGAATCTGGGCGTCCTGAGGCAATGTTACAGGTGCCTCATGGACACGGACAAGCCGCACCTCCCCCACTAAACATAATGTATGTGAAGATGCAACTATATAGCCAGACAGGGGGCTGAGCTCTCTCAAGCCATGACCGGCAAGACCAAACGGGAGGGGAAGGACACCATGCACACCACAAACCCAGTGTCACATGGAACTATCACAAATGCTAAACAAACACATGAACACACTAAGACATACTTGGAGGCACTGTTAAAACATGTAATGAACCTAACGAGGCCTCCGAAGCAGACACCCAAGCAACTGCCTCCACAAGACATAGGACATGCAACACATAGTTCTCAACGTCAGTGTGCTAAACAGTCACAGCCCTAAAGGCCACACACAATGCCAGACACACTTGTAATAGGTGACGCCATAGTCAGACACACCGACGTCCCACCCACCAGACTGAACAAGGGAATGATCACAGTAGGCTGCCTGTCGGGCGCTGGAATCCGCCACATAACACACGCACTCCGCAGCATGTACAAGTATGACGCGGTCATTGTCCATGCTGGTGTCAACGACCGGAGACATACCACCCTGGGATACATGAAAGGAGACAGAGGGGCTCTCAGATTGTGTAGCCCAGGCCAGCATGTCCCTGTCCCTGGGCAGTATCCCACCCTCATCAAGTATGATGCCACAATACTGGCTCCGAATGATCACCCTTGATAATTTGCCTGGTTACCGGTGTCAGTCTGAGGGGATCCAATTTCCTCTTGCCTGGGATGACATGCTTGACACGCCACGCCCCTTCGCAAGGGATGGCTCGCACCTATCGCCCCTGGTCTTCAAGAGTTTGGCAAAGGCTCCTGCCACCCCCACAGTGCCCACTGCAGGAAAGGCTGAAATGATAAACCTACCAACCTAGACTACAAACCTGGAAAAAAGAAAGGGTAATACTGCTCAGTGCCAGTAGTCTACGCCCAAGCTGCACGCCCTCAAATGCCCTCCTCAGTATGGAGGACATCGATGTCAGTGCTGTGACTGAAACATTGTTCAGGGCTCCTGAGAGCACCCCAGCACTATCAGGTCATACCTCATATCACGTGTTCAGGACCATAACCCGGACTGAACACAGAAGGAGGGGGAGTCTCCATTTCCATGAAGGATACCCACACCTCCAGGTTGGCAGAAATGCACGTAGCAGCGGGGACCATCCAGGTGCAATTAACCATGGGTAGGACTGCCCTACAGTTTGTTGCATGCTACAGACCACCCTCCCAAACCCAGGATACCCGCACAGCCTTCCTGAAGACACTGGGGAGTATGAATGCTCTCACAACACCATCATATTGGGTGACATCAACCACCCATACATAGACCAGGAACATTACCCAGGACACAACACCCTACACCAAAGGTTCCAGGTGTTCATACACCCAAATGCTGTGGAACAACCATGAACCATACCCACAAGGGGAGGAACTATACTAGTCCTGATCATCACACATGGGGACGACATGCTCCACACAGGATGTACATCCCTCAACGTTGAGGTCAGACCATATAGTGATCTCACTGGAGATCCGCATCCTGCACCCAACACCGGCAAGGGAGACCACAGTGAAGACCTCTCCACAGCGAACCCCACACGTAATACGACTGGTGTGGTACCCTACAAGGCCTCCATGCCAGTGGTAAACACAGGCCACGCTGCTGAAACCCTTACAAATGCCTTCTATGAGCACCCCCAGGAATGTCTGGATCAAGCGATCCCTGATAACATCAGGACCTTGTCCACCAAAGGCAGGCACATGGTCTGGTGGACCCCAGCCATTAACAAACCGTACAACAAGAGGTGAAAGCTACTACATGACAGAGCAATATCACTACCAGGGAAGGCATCACTGATTAATACTGGCGGTAACATACGATCACTCATACAATCATCCAAGGCCGCCTGTGGGACTGGACTTGCAAAGGACACATAAGACAACCATAAGGCCTTCCTTAGCTATGGTAGGAACATGGGTGGAAGCCCACAGTTATGCTCGGAATTAGTCCAGTATGGTACAATGATCACTGAACCCACAGACATTGCCAACAAACTGGCAGACAGGTTCCGTGCATACATCTACCCTCCCCCCCCAAGAGGGGACGTATCTATCCCACCAGAGTCTAGCCTCCCAAACATCTCGAATGCCCAGGTGAGAGCTGATATCTGTAAAGCAGTGAACACAGCATCAATGGGACCAGATGGTGTCCCCGGCTGTGTGCTACACAACCTCAATGAGGGCCTCAACCCGCACATAAGGCTGCTGTTTAATCTTAGCCTTACTGCAGGCTACGTACCCGATGGATGGCATACGGCAACTGTGGTCCCATTCCACCAAGGCGGTGCTCCTACGGACTCTGTACATCCCTGCCCTATAAGCTTGACAAGCCTTGTCTGCAAAGCTATGGAGGGGTCCATAATGGAGCCCATAAATGAAGACATTGGGGAACGACAAATACTGGAACATACCCACATCGGCTTAGTCAAGGGCAGATCCTGCCTCCTGAACCTGGTCGACCTGTTTGGAGGAGTCACTAAGGCCATTGATGGGGGTACGTCGGTTTGCACAGACTACCGTGACCTGGCGACAGCGTTCGAACCACACTCCACGCGGGCATCATAGAAAGGCTCACCAGCGTAGATGTAGAGCCATATGTCACACGATGGGTTGCCAACCGGATGAAGGTCAGAACCCACAGGGTTAGTGTTCCTGGTGCCATGTCAGACTCCAAGCCGGTCCCAAGTGGTGGCCCACAGGGCTCAGTCCTGGTCCCCCTCCAGTTCAGCATTCAACTTTCCGATGTGCATGCAAACATAGGGGGATTGTGGCAGACAAGATATGCAGATGACTGCAAACCGGCCACCATACTCAACACCCCATCAGACATGGACATCCACCTGAGGTCTCATAGAAATGGATAACTGGTGCCAGAGCCATGGCCTGAAGCTACATGCCAGGGAAGGTATAGACCTACCCTTTGGGAAAGACATGTTCACCCCGAATTACCACATAGGTGGTAATCCAATAAACATGGTGGACGTGATCAGGGACCTGGGTACCAAACCTGTTGGTAACCTCTCTTGACACTCACATTGCCAATGTGGTTGGGAAGACATTCCACTGTGCCCACCTGGTCATGAAGGGATTCACATCCACATCAGGGGAGGTCATTGTACCTCTGTACTCTTCACGCATCAGACCAATGATTGGGTACAATGCCACATTTGGAATGTACCTAACCCAACACCTGCAGCACTCGGAAGGACCCCAAATGTTCCACAACACAGGGATAAAGGTGCTGAAACATATGTCACACGCTGCCCGACTGAGGGGACTCCGGCTGTATACCTTCTCATACCGTCTGCTCCGAGGTGATCTGTGCCTGACATACATGGCCATGTCCGACCTGGGTGTCATGGACATGTTCCACCTCCTAGGATCCAAACAACCACGGGCACGAGAGCAACAGACAGAAACCTCAACACGGACATAAATAGGACATGCTGGAGGGACAGGTTCATCGACCAGAGACTCCCTACACCATGGAACAGATTCCCAGCCCTTGTGAAGCAGAGCCCCTCACTGACTCTGTCCAAGAGTAATCCTGACGTGTGGATGGGAGATCGTAGGTATGCCCCAGGCATCATCTCTGTGTCACTGCTGGACAGAGGGACAGCAGACCAATGGATATAGTATCCCCATCCTAAGGGGTGGTGAAAGCCACACACACTCTGGCTAGGCTTACACATGCTGTAGGGCACATAGCCTGGTATGTACCTATGCACCTATGTACCTATGTAGGTGTCCAGGCAGGTTGCGGGTACCTGTGGTATGCTGATATTGCCAGATGTGCCTGTGGGTAACCCACAGCTACACGTGGGGACTGATAACAGTGCTCCCAGTAGGCACATGCAGTACACCATATGAGGCATACAGGTTAACAGAACCAACATGGTGCTACACATGTAACCGTCACACATACCGTGTACATAGCTCAATGCATGCTGCACCTGCACTACATGGTATGTCTGCTGCATGATGACAGTACACAACCCACGTCACATACGCACCTGTCACTTGTCATACACAACCACTGCAACATACACATCACACACTATGCGTACACAGGTATCACATACACCTCTCACTATCTTGTCCACCCTGTGCATCAGAATATATTTGCATAACTGTGCACCGATGGTGTGGATGACAGTGATGCGGCAGAGGCTTCATCATATGCACAGGGTGATATGTGTGCCAGGGGCATAGGCTGTACCAATGGATGGCATCATGTGTGTGTGTAATGGCTGGTGCATTTACTGGGCATGACTGTGCAGAATGCATGTGGATGTGGTGGAGCCCTACAGTTGTGTCTGCCGTGTGTGGGTATGTGTGTACACAGTTCAGCCATCTGTGATGCCTACACGGGGTATACTTGGCAGCCCCAGACTGTACAGTGCAGGTTGTACGGCTCACTGTGTCCGTCTGCGGCCACGTGACCCGTGCCTGCCTGGGGTCGCACGGGCACTACCTGGTGGAGGTATGGAGTGGCCACTCTCCGATGACACATGTCCGCTGGAACCGTGTCCACGCTGGGACCGGCCAGGGCCACGCCCACGTGGCCTGCTGTGTCCTGGTGTGGTTGGTGTAGCACCAGCTGCACTGCTGCTGCTACCGGCACTGTGTGAGTGGGCATGAGAGGTGGCACGCATACGTCGACCTACACTAGGTGGTGTTGCTGGCCTATGGCCACGTGTCCTATGCCTCACCCCTTCCAGGTGTTCCAGCACAGACAGCTCACGCTCGCGGATTGACATGCCTCGGTCGAGGATTCCAACCATCTCACCTAATCACCTATCCAGTACATTGGCAATCTGCTGTTGAGCATTCACCAATGACTGGATGTTCTCATTTAGGGAACGGATTGCGGCCCTCTGCAGCCTCTGCCCTTCTTGGTTCTGCCATTCAGCACGTGCCTGTGCCGCCATTACAGTCTGGAACATGCGTCTGGTGATACCAGCTGCTGCACCCTGTACAGCAGGTGCATGTCTGCCAGAGGTCCTCCTACGAGCAGCACCAGCCACATGCCTGTGTGGCACATCACCAGTCATTACACTGGCAACATGGTGTGTACGCGCACCTTCTGTAGCCACCACACATTCCTGCTCAATGCCAACAGACGCTGACTGTCCTTCCTCTATGGGCAATGGTGATGTGGTATGTGTCGGAATCAGAACCATGTGCGGAGATGAAGGGGACATAGGTGGGATGGTAACCAATGGCACAGCTTCTGCCCTGACAACCCTGCCTGTGCCTCATGCATATGGTCATCACCGCTAGTATCTGTGGTGACACTAGCATCAGATGGACCACAGGAGAGGAACGCACCTACACCACCTGTGAATACAAAGACATACTGTAAGATACATTAACACCTACACACACGCAGACACACACACACACACACACACACACACACACACACACACACACACACACACACACACACACACACACACAGACACACACACACACACAGACACACACACGCAGACACACACACGCTGACACACACACGCAGACACGCACACATGCAGACACATCATGCATGTGATATTGCAGATGGCATGCAGCATTCCCACACCACAGCTCAGTGAATGCAGGCCAGACATTAATAGTGGTAGTATGCATACTGCCCTGGGGTGCACACTACATCAAGCAGGTGTCATTTCAGTAGGCATGCAGTACACACATTCATGGTAGTTTGCATGCATCACCGTGATACACCGTGTGGCCACAGGCAGGTTAACAGTACACATGGCTGGCGTCACTTTGCCATGTACTCGGCCAACATGTGAGATAACATGTGGACATGTGGCAATGGTGTCCTACCACATGCACTGCATCATACTGGACGTCACAGTGCAGTGTTATGTGTACAGGCTACAGATAGAATGCATGTGTAACAAAGATGTCTGTGCAGGTGTGGTTGGTGTGAGCAGTGTACATAGCTATACAGTGGGGAGTACAGGCACTGTGCCACTGTATGGCAGCAGGACACAGGTATGTTTCTGTGCGATGCATAACATGGACGCATTGCATTGCCATGTCTGCAACACAGCGTTCCACAGCAGGCACCTCCAGTGCAGTGGCTGCAGACAGGCATTCCGTTGTCGTGTACCACATCAAATGTACAGGTGGTCCACTACAGCTATGATCGCACTATGTGTGGACAATGTGCAACGGTGTCTATCCACTCCAGACGTACTGTGTGGCAACATGCCTGTAGCTATCACCCATGGCCATGTTTGACTGGGTCATGGACAATTGTGTGTGATGGGCATCGTGTACCCATCCCTGTGGTGGCCCATGTGACATACACCCATAGAAGTTGGAGGTGTCACAATCTAGAGGGCTATGCAGACAACAGTGTGGATGTTTGCTATGTCGGGCGTAGGTCATGTCATGGTGTGACAATATTGCAGACAGAACACCACGTGCGTGGGACATGTCATGTGCTGTGTCACAACGTGTGCACACAATGCAGGGGCATATGTCACATTGGTAACACCTGTGTGCTGGCCAGATCACAGCTCACTATGTGGTACTGTGTGCATACCACAAATGGCATTCCAATGCATACTACATATGCATCCATTGTAGAACACCTCCACCATTGTATGCAAAGCTGACTGCACATATCACACTGACAGGTACTGGGGTTTCATGCCGGTGTATACTAACGGTTGTATCTACTGTACATGGGTGGCATGTGTGTCTGGTGGTGCAACCTGTATACCGTGACTGGAGCAGAACCCAGGTGTGCATGTCATACCTGGCAACATGGCGAATATCTATACACTGTAACATGCCTGTTACTAACAACAGTCTCACCTGCGACGGACCCATGGCTGTGCGACACGCCAGAGGTACCTGTATAGGGGCGACACAACAGTATAAACATTATCCATGACTGTAGCCACAGTAAGCACTGTGCATGTCACATCATGTACCTGTGTGCTAGCATGTGTTATGCACACGTCTGCAAACACAACGTAGCATACTGTAGTATGTGGCTTGTGTGGCCATATACCTGGCATGTGTTGGTACATTACGTGGTGTACTGTGACACCCACACCTACGGCAGTTATCATACACATATGCAAGACTGACTTACCAGGCAGCTCCAGGCTCGTTGGTTGGGAGACACCCACCTCCATGATGGCAGCGAGTGTTTCTGCATGATGTTCCCTGGGTGTCCCCAGACTAGCCAGGAGCTCCTCCGTGTGTGTGAGTGGGGGCTGGGTTGGTGGCCCACCACCTGTTCCACCTTGTTCTCTGGCGATTGCGGTGGCACGCTGTTTTGCGTGCCGTATTAGGTCCATGCAGTGTCGGCGTATCTGCTGGTAGGTGCGGTTGTTGCCACCCACGTCGTTCACCCTCCTGCGCATATCCTGCCACAGGTCATCCCGCTGCTGTGCTTGCTGTGGAACATGGCTGAATAGCAGGTCATAGTTGTCATGGAGCAATGGTATGATTATGTCATCCTCCTGGCAGCTGAAGGCTGGCAGCCGTGAACGAGGCATTATCTGTAAGACATAATGATGGTGACAGGTCACATTTACACTGATGTACTGGCATACCGCTGGACATACATTGCTATGACATGTACGACATCTGCACAGTAATCTCTGCGATGCATCATGGCACTGACACAGCTGACGTGTTGCTGTCACACCGTTAAGCAGCGGTTATCATATCATATCTGTGTGTCAACTCATCACACTGTACACACACCATGTTGATGGTAACCTGCTGTGGACATGTGTACTTGCCTGCACCTGTGTTCATACCAGTTGGCACATGTCCCAATGTGCACACAGTTCTACTGTTCACCTGGATGCTGTGTATATGTCGCTAGGCATCACAGACGCAGCCATTATGGACATCAGCGGTGGCACTGCACACATACACGTGGACACCTGTACATGCATGTGTTGTGCCATGTACATCTACACAGCACTGTACAGGTGTTGGACAACCTGCCACGGCTCACCTGTATTGCACATGTGATACACATGGGACATTGTGTAATCATATGACATTAGCAGGGATGGTCATACATAGCAGGTGCGCGCACACATTGTGCATGCCAACACACAGCACCTGTGACACCACAAGGTGCATCAGTGCCACATTACTGCTCTGGATGGTTGATAGTGCAAGTGCCATTTGGCCATCGCACCATGTATGACTGTGATGGCATGTGCAGCCTTGCTGGACAGGGCTGCATGGTATGGCAGGGTATGTCACATACATAGCACAGGGATGTGTCCCACCTGGGGGGTACTGATATTGGGAGGGTGGCTGTCCATTCCATATGTCATTGCTATGTGTATATGGACATTACACATGTCTATCATCATGGTGTGGACAATGGCATTCTGCAAGGTAGGCAGCATGCTGCTTGGTGGGGGTGTGTATGGTGCATGCTGGTATCGCACATCCATGCATACACATTACCCCTGACAGGTGCTATGTGCTGTGATATTGTTCAACACAGTGCTGTATGTGCCCACACAATGATATCCCGTGCACATGGATGGTACCCTGGCCTGACATGGGTACCACATATATCTACATCCAGTGCCTGCTGCCACCGCCATGTCAGCAGGTGCACCACACAGCACCATCCCTCCCACAGGGACCGTGGTGTTGGGCACAGCATAGGTATCCATTTATGGGGACAGGGATGTTCACATAGCGGGGGCACTGATGGTATCATCCATCGGACCATACACGTATGACACACACCTCACACACCCAGCCCATTCAGTATGTTGTTTGCAACACTGACACAGCTATACTGCTAGCCCAGGGACATTCCCAGCCGTACATACACAGATGCATGTACATCTGTCTGTGGCATGGGCTACAATGATGGTGGGGTTCAACACATACCGTGTTTGACTGTGGCTGGCGCAGATGTTCTGTGCACGTGTCTACACGGTAAACCTGTTCTACTGTAGCCAGCGGTGATGTGCTGTCCACATGTCAATGCTGCACATTCTGTTGGTGTCTGTCTGTCAACAGGCCAGTGGTGGAACACACAGGGGTATTAGTGATCAAATATGCATGCCACCCTGTACAGCTGTACTGCTAACATCTCAGGTGCTAATGTGTCATGGACATGCACACCTTACCCGGACAGGTGGTAGACGGTTGCCACCCGTACCCATCTCCTCTTGTGGGTTGCTATGATCCAACACCCTCTTTGTATTGTATGTTCAGGCTATGCACCTGTGTGGGACATGTGGGCATGCAATGCACTACTGCTTACCTTTGCACCCATTGCACAACATGTCACACAGGTACACTGGCAGCCATACACTTCACAGCTTGATGACGGTACAACAGGTGTTGTACACACGTAACACATATCCTGTGGGACATGGTCATATGTACAGGCATGTCCAACAGTCACGTACCACTGCTACCCCTATATGACGGATAAGCAGTACATGTGGCGGTACAGCAACTGTCACATGTACTCGTGCAATGCCCCCCTACCTACATGGAGTGGTACTGCCTGTGGGGGATGTGTGTCTGCATCCATGCTGTGCCCATAGCTGACAGTTGTACATTGATACGTGCAACATACCTCATTTGGTGTTCTCATGGGTGCATGTTCAACATGGCTCCGCATTGTTTGTGTCTGTCACACAGTCATTGTTGTACATGTTTACATGCCAGCCATGGCTTACTATATGTGATTCCATGTAATTCATTGGGATACCATCATTATACATTATAACAGCATATTCCAGCCATCACATAGCCTTCCTAGATGACACTGTTAGCCAGCCAGTAGTAGGTGTTCCGCCATCTGCACATAAGTCACACAGTACGAGGGCGGCTGACACCCATTCTGGGGACAGGGTGCTGACAGCTGTGGATGGGTGTGTTGCTGTCTACAACCATGACTGCACCTGATGGTCACATCTGGATGGGTAACATTCACAACACACACCTACCTTCACATAGTAACACATCATCTACAACAATGGACATTCCTGCCAGAACAATGTGTGCAGTATGTCTGTATGACCACTGTAGGCACCACTGGTGGCCCCCAGCATGGCAGCCAACAGCACCGGTGTATATCCCGCAGAACCATGGGTTACACCATTCACAACACACCTGTCTCGGATGACCCTGTTGTGGATCACAGTGCAGTTCCACACATCATGTTACACTAGGCATCATGCACTGATATGTTGCGGACGTGTGAACAGCTGTGCAACTCAACATATGCACACATGACACATCACCTGGTACAACATATCTCTCATACAACGTGTTATTGTGACCGCCCTGTGATGGCATTACACAGGCTACGTGTACTGGGACATGTGATGGCTCACCGGTGTATTCACCCTCTGGGTGTGTGTCTAGCCAAGTGTACAGTAGGCAGTGGTCTGAACACAGGGACACTGTACATTGACCTACTGTGTCACTGCAACTGTTGCCTATGCTCATACTGTACTTATACAGGCATGTGGTATCTGACCGCTATGACAGTCCTGGTCGACCACACTGCTGTGGCACACATGACCTGTGCCATCTGCCTGGGGTGTGGAGCACACATGTACATCTTCACATGCTATACTGCCTCTGTGGCGGTGTCACATAACTGTCTCCAGCAGGGCTGTAACAGGCAGGCACGGCATGGGGTCATGTGGGACAATGCTTGCATCTTCCACTGTGCTGCACACAAGCAAGGCACACACACTAGTGCACCACTCACATTTATCTGCAGTGACTGGGACCTGCCTCCATGCTCTGCGCAGCACACCTGCGAGTACAGATTGTACACGGATCGTACCTCCCAGGCACATACCTGGACTGCAACACACACAGGTGAGGGGATCCCACATCACACAGTGTTTTGCACACATCCTGGTTAGTTGCCGAACACAATGCATCGTAGGTGCTCAATGTGCAGATACCCATGTTTGTGACCGCTAGACACATTGTAGCACGCAACAGAGTTGACATTGTACACAACAGGTTACATGCTGTCTGTGTTGTTATACTGTACATTGGGCCTCAGACAGCTGATACTGCCATGTGCTGACAGCAACCCACACTTCCCTAGAATGGACACCCATGTACCTACACATGCTTGAGGCATGCGCTCCACCCAGCTGGCTGACACATTACACAACACATACCATACCTACACTACCCTCAGCATGCACAATACCTCCATGTGTCTGGTGTATTGCACCTGGGGTTATCTCCCCTTTGGTGGATGAACACATATGCTTCACAGCCCTGCTAGCCACACCCTGGACACACACCCATCGCAGCATACACGGAACATGTGTACTACAGCCAGTACTACTGACGTCTGCTGACAGCAGTTGTTAATGGCATGACACCCCGGCAGATGGACAGTGTACATACATATGCTGACACATACCATAGTGCACTTCTGTAGCATGTACACAATGGTAGGGACCATGCTATTCCACACAGGGACATGGCGGTACTGACCTTTTCACAGATGCCACGGTGGTGGTCATGTTCCATGCACATCTGATGTATGGGCACATGTGCAGGCTGTTGCACGGTGGTGTATATTCACATGTGTGGGTTGCATCACTTGTCAGCCATGGTGGGTCCTCGAGGTCCATCACATGCTCCAAGGCTAGCTACCTACTCATGACTGCTGCACATTGCAGTGTGGGGCCTCAGGCAGTGTGGTGGTATGCCTGTGTTGTTTGGCTACATCCACATTCAATGTCACATACAATAGTCACCCAGGCATTGCAGACCGAGATAATGTTGGCAACGTGCCAGGCGATGGTGTACTTACCAACAATACACACTCTCACTCACTACAGGGTTGCAATCCATACATGGACATCGTAGTGTCCCTGTGGACACATACATGGTACTGGCATGCACACGTTATGTCCTGGGACACAGGCCCGATGTCACCTTCCGATGTCCCTAGCTGTTATGTCCCACCAACCTGTTTGGTATGTGTCTCCGCACCAGCCCACTATATTCACTGCTAGCCTGTTGTCGGACATTGTGTACCTTGACCACCGCACAGCCGCATCTCTCGCACTACCCATGGGTGGCACTGCATTGCACATGTGGGACTGCATTCATACACCCATGACTGGACCGTTCTGAATGGCACTGGGGCACATCCTCATGAACGTGCTTCACGCACACATTGATGGCCTCCATGCCTTTCCTGGCACCCTTGTTGGGCTTGTGTGTGCCACAGCACGCCACATACACATGCTGGCCACCTGTCGTACCATTGCTTGGGCGGTTGGGGTAGTACAGAGGCCAACACATCAGACGTTGTCCTCAAATTGCCCTTCAGCACCATTCCAAGTTCTGGTATTGGCAACGTACACATCCACCTGCACATCATACCCTGTGTCTCAAGATGTTAGGCTATATGACTCCTGGACAGGACACACAGTGGTGCAAGCATATCGTAGTACCTACTACATGTCAGGTACATATGGCATTACACAGTCCTCAGTCATGGGGCCCCTCATGTTCACTATTTGCTTACATACACAACATGCTGTCACAGAGTACTGTCCATGCCTAGATATCCCACACCTACATACCTGGCGCCATTATAGCTCCACCAGCTCATACCGATAATGACCATATGGGTGTCAGTGTGGCAGATACATCATGTGGGTGTCATGGCATCAGGATGCATGACACATGGTGCATGCACATCACCTTTGCATAGCAACATTCACCCACTGACTGTCACATGGATACTGGCCCCGTACATACATATCACATTGTACATGGTTGCTGTACACACATATGCCCCACACGGTCCTGTGGTTACCGTATTCCACTGTGGCATGGATACACTTCTGCAGGGCCACACCTATCTGTACTGTGTGTGATGCTGGTACATAGGTAGCCATTGTACCTGTGGCATACACACATCTACACACGGTCAAGGGTACAATACCACATTTATGGTGTACCTTCCAGAATGGCTACGACTTTACATGGCACAGCATTGTCATGCCACGATGTGTACCAGGCTCGGACGGTTTACATATGCGGCTGACAGATGGAAAACACATCTGTACACATCTGCATACCACATACACAGGGGTGTCTTCTGCTCTGACACAGACCATGTTCTCCGCATTACTGATGCATATACTCCTCATACATGACAATTGCGGTGGGCAGTGTGAACGGACTGCTCATGGATATGTGCACACATGCCACACTGCATGGGCTGGGCTTCTGTGTTACTTCCGCAGACACAACACACACCATGCTGTGGAACATAGGTCCTGTGCACATCCCACAGGGACACACAGTGGCACTGTTCATGTGATAGCTCCCTTGCTGTTTGAGTGACACGTAGTCATGGTACCACCACAGCAGCAGTACTGTGTAGACATGCAGTTGACACCCGCCTCTGCTGTTCACAGGACACTACCATGGGGAGGTAACACTACTGTGTACACTGCACATGTGTTTACACATGGACCTGCCAGACTTCATTGTTGCCCACGATGCACCTGCTACAGATTGTTTGGGCATGGTTACTTGGTGTTCCTTCCATTTCGGATGGCTATGATGCTACTACTCTGTACCATACCTACAGGCCATATGTATCCTGTTATTGTACATACCAATAGGCAATACCTCCATTATGCATGATATGCCTGTGATACTGTGTATAATGTCTGTCATATCCACCATGACAGCTTTACATTACACATAGTTGGCATAGTATCCCCTACTTCAAGGCATACGTGCACGTCGGGTGCACATTACGTATGACATCGATGGTATATGCCCATACACATGTGTGCTGTGACAGTATACATACATGTCCTATCCCCTGCTATGGCACTTCCTTGTTGGACATCCACTGCCAGCATCGGCGTGTGGTCTGGCATTGTTCTCTCTAATGCCCCCCTGTGGCAGCCCTTGTGGTGTCTCGGCTGTGTACATGATGCCCCATTGCTCTGCACACGGTGTCCACAGTCGCTGGTATGCTCAGCAGGATAGCACTACATAACCACCTTTCACCACTCTCTGCATTATGGACAAGTGTCATTACTTACAAACACCATTCCCATACAGTACAGCTTCGTCATACACATCATGCGTTACACACCCGTACATATCGTGTGTTCTACATACCTTGTCGGTGTTTTGTTCCATGTTTCGTTCCGTGTATCGGTATTCCTATTTATTACTCTTTCGGTTGTACACTGCTGGTTCGGTATGAGCATACGGTTTGAATATCCTGGAGTCATCCTTATATCCGTCGATACCTGCAACATGTGGGTTCATCCCACCAATTGCTGTTCCTCAGTGTGTAATTGTGCGCATATCACCTGTGCATCTACTCCATTCAGACATTACGCGTCGTAACTGGGGTATGGTTGGATTCCTCACCTGGGCGTTGGCTATTTGCCCTACCTTCATGGAGATGGTCTGTATTGTGTTATGTTATGTGTAACTGCAGCCGCTATGTGTGGCGACAGGTACATTTCGCAGTGGTGTTAGCCGTGGATTGTGTGTGTTGGGTATAGTATTTGGTTCGACATGTGGGTGTCCCTGTCCTGACGACGTCTGTTGATGGCGTTTTGCATTTGGATGTGTAACATGGCTGTTGTATTCCTTTAAACAACGCATGCAAGTATGCATCCGCTTTTGATTGTGTTTCCCACGCGAGATGTTGCGGTTATGCAGATGTCATTGACTGCCTGCATGTTTGTGCTGCTATTATGGCTTGTATCCCTTTAATATGTACGATGGGGGATATCGGAGGTTGTAGGTGATGGATACAGGTTGTGGGCCTTGCATCTCTACATACACGGTATGGTTGTCTGTGTGCTCCATCCCTGCCTGGGGAGTTGACAGTTAATTGTCTGTTGGTCTGGGAGTGTAGGTTGTGTTGTTGTCATGTGGTGTTGGTATCGCCTGCGTGTGTGCTTCATGCATGTATTCCTCCATCACATCTGTGGTATATCAGCGGTTGTTTGTACGTGACGACTATCCCTTGTCATTCTGTCCCAGATATTTACAGTCATTGTGGTCCTGTTCTTGGGATGGCCTGTTTGCCAGTGGTTGCCACCTATTCAGGTGGGGATTGCTTGTTTGACACTTGTAGAACACACAGCGGTGTTTACGGGCCGATACGTAGCCATGGTCAGTACTGAGGTAGCACATACGTATTTCCGCGGTACATACCTATTGCTGTGTGACTTTGCCGACGTATCGTTTTGCAATTAGCATATCGGTGTCATACATACGGTCATGATTAGTACATACGTCCTTTCCATTTCCTGTGGGGTATATTCCTGTGCTACAATCTGGGACATTGTCACTTTGTATCGTTATATGTCGACACACGCCTAGCCAGGGTGGGGCTCTCACTACTACTTTGGGACTACTGGCGTACATATGCCTGTGGCTAATGTACCGTATGCCTACACATATTTTTATTTTTTATTTTTTTATTTTACATTTGTTAACCGGGCTAGTCCAACTGGATACAAGTCCATTTTCAGTGGAGGCCCGAGGAGAAAAGCTCCACTATCTACATACATGATAACAAAACACTAAATACAAAATATATGTTTGATTTAAGTAAAAAAATGTCGATATAAATAACAAAGTAGAAGACAGTAATAATACTTGAAAGAACTTATAAAGAAGGTGGATACAGAGACAAGGAAGTGGTGAAAGTACAGGTATATGAGAAAAAGGGAGAGAAAAATTAAAATACAATAACAGTTGTTAGGAGTTTAGTGAGAGAAGTAGAGTTACTTATTTAAGGTAGTCCTATAATGGGTTAAAAGGGACATAATAATTAAGTGACGAATTAGATAAGGGAGTAAGTATAAGGGATATAGGAGAAGGATAGGAAGTCAAATAGGAGGTAGTTTAACTGGGAGTTATGCAAGAGCAAAGCCAGTGGTTAGAAAGGAAGAGTTTCAGTTTGGTCTTAAATAGTGCAGTGGAAGTCTGATCAGTAAGGTCTTTAGGAAGTTGGTTCCAGATTTTACCAACTGAGTTGGAAAAAATAGATTCTCCTGCTGTATTCTTTGATAGAGATGTTTTAATCATGATTTTATTGGAAGAGCGTAGGGCTTTTAAGTTGTTATATGGTTTTATAAGGGTGGAGAGCATGGGTATGTTTTCAGGGTAGTGAAGGGCTTTGTGGGCAATTGTAAGCTGATAGTACTGAATTAGGTGGGTAATTCCAGCCATCCTAGGTTAGAGAGGTTCAGACAGTGATGTGTTTTATATGGAGAAGCAGTTGCAAATCTAGCAATGTTGTTGTAGGTTACTGTGAGCTTTTTAATATTATGTTTAGATAGATTAGTGTAAATAGGGAAGCATACAGTAAAGTGGAGATAAGATGTGTTCTTGCTATGGTAGATCTAGCTTCAGTGGTTAGGAAAGATCTGATTCTATAGAGTGAGCCTAGCTTTCTTTTAGTTGCTTTAATGCTGGAGTTGATGTGAAAATCAAATTTTAGAAGGTTGTCGATGGTAACACCCAATAGTTTGGTTGTTTGGTCAGGTGATATAAGGGTGCCATTGTTAGATGTAATTGTGAGATTAATAGAGGGAGACAGGTGTGTGGGTAAGAAAAGGAGAAGTTTAGTTTTCTTGGGGTTTAAGAGAAGACAGTGATTGGAAAACCATTGTTCAATAGTAGTAAATGTCTTTTGGGTAAGGTAATGAAGGTCAGTTTGGTTTGTGGCAGAGCAAATGATGGTGGTGTCGTCAGCATACTGAATACAGGTGGTTAAGGGTGTGGCTAGGTGCAAGTCATTGATAAAGACTGAAAATAAAAGAGGACCTAGGATGGAGCCTTGAGGGACCCCTAAAGTGGTGGGGAGGAGTTCAGAGAGATTGTTGTTCCATAGAACAGCTTGTCTCCTGTTGTGAAGATAGGAAGTGAACCAAGTAAGGGCAGGTTTATCAAGAGAAAGTATTTTTAATCGATGTAGAAGGAGTTGTTGATTCACCATATCAAAGGCTTTAGACAGATCTACAAAGAATGCTGATGATAGAAGATTGTTATTACGGTTGTTATTAATGGAGTCAGTAAATGATAGTAAGGCTGTAGTGGTACTATGGTAAGGACGAAAGCCGTGCTGACAGTTAGCTAGGAGATTGTTAGAAAGGAGGTGATTTAGTAACTGTTTGTGGATGCATTTCTCCATAATTTTTTGCAATTGGAGATAGCAGTGCTATAGGGCGGTAGTTAGAGTATTCAAATGAATCGCCACCTTTGAAGAGGGGGATGATGTGTGAGATTTTCCAGAGGGAAGGTATGGTACTTTCTGTTATGGTTCTGTTTATTAGTATAGAGATTGGGTAGGTGATTGCTTTGGCACCTAGCTGGAGATATTCAGCCGGGAGATTGTCAGCTGAGGGGTGGAAGCTTTAAGCTTAAGAAGTAAATTTAGAATATAGGAGGAAGGTATGGGTTTTAGCTGCATAAGTGGAGGGGTGACATTTGGGCTACCTAATAATGAGGGGTTGGGGGTTTGTTGGTTGGCTAGGTTAAGTATAGTAGATGTAAAGAAGTCATTAAAAGCATTAGCAGTTTGTAAGGGAGAGTCTGGGCAGGAACCAATAGGATTGGGAGTTTCAATTTTTCCAGGGGAAAGAAGAGTGCTAATAGATCTCCAAAATTTGTGGGGATTTTGGTGGGAGGATTGCTGTAAGTGGGTGTAATAGTTCTTTTTGTCTTTTATGATAGCTAATTTTGTCATGTTTCTTTTTGTTTGTAGCTAAGGTGATCAATGGGGTCTTTGGAGGTTCTCCATTGAGACCAGGCTTTATTTCTATTCAGGATTAGCTGTTTTGTGGAGGTTGTAAGCCAACGGGCAGTATTGTATTTCATGCGAATAGAACGGATGGGAGCATGTTCATCTAATATAGTAAGAAAGGTTTTATTAAAGTGGTTAACAGCGTCGTCAATTGGGAGAGTTTTTAGAAGGGACCAGTTAACCAGGCTAAGGTCATTTTGAAATAGTTGAGGGTCAAAGTGTTTTTTGCTACGAGATAAACGTATTAGGGGTGGTGTTTTGAGGTGAGTTTTATGCCTTATGATATATATGAGAGAGTGGTCACTTAGGTCATCTGGTAGGGTACCTGTAGTATATCTTTGATGGGGACTGTTTATCAGGATCCCACTCTGCCTCTAACATGGCACCAACATACACATATTACGGAGACACACACATTACACTCGCACAGCGACACACACGGCACCCTCACCACACACATACACATACTACGGCACTCACGGGGATGGTTGCACACAGTACCTGCGTGGGCCGCGTCACCGGCGGCGGTGTCTACCTCCCCCCTCATATCATCATAGTATTACCCGCGCATGTACTGTTACTGTACTGTTACTGTACTGTGGCCTGGCGATCATTCCGACTCGTGGTTATGCATTTCGGTATGTTGCCCTTTCCATGGTTGGCGGTATCCTCTTCTGTTAAACCTCCCGGATGCTCAGGTTGTCGTTTCACTATGTATACTATGTACAGATATCGCGTGTTACATCTCTGTCACCTTACATCCCTCTGATTCCCTGTCTTACCTGTAGTACTTATATGTATATGTGTACATATATTTCTATATATGTAATTATATCTATCTACATATATGTATATGCACATATATACATGTTTATATGTATACACCTTGCGGCGAACATGGCAGCATACAGCAACGCCGTCTGCTGTAGGACCCGCGTACGGTTCAGGTGTTGGCGTTCCATGCTCCACTGGCTGTTGGGTGTACAGTGTTTGGGGGCTGCCTATGTTGGAGTCACACATGGGGCCACCCATACTGTACACTTTACGGGTGGTCATGTTTGTGTGCCGTCCATTTCACTGTGTGTGCAGGTACGGAGGTGCCAGTCCATGGGGCCTATGCTGTCAGAGTATGTGCTATATGTTCCCTCTTTGCCAGGGCATAGGCATATTGGGTATGCCTCCATCTGCCTACTGGGGCTGGCACAGTGTGTTCATGGTCCTGAACCCTCTGTGCCTGGACTGGCCTTGGCAGTTGTGGTGGGCTTTGTGGCCCTTCACCATTATGTCCCTGCAGCAGCTGCTTCCGCAGTATCATATTATGTAGCATGGCACATACTATGAATATGTGGGCACATGTGCCTGGAGAGTACTGCAGGGCTCCACCGGATGTATCCAAGCACCGGAACTGTGATTTCAGCATCCCAAACACACGCTCTATGATTATTCTGGTTTGTGCATGTGCCTCATTATGGCATTCTTGCATGTGTGTGTGTGTGTGTGCATTTCTGATGGGAGTCATCATCCACGGCTCCAGCGCATAGCCAGCATCCCCCACAAGGTGGCCTTGTGGGATGTCCCCCCTGGCGAATACCTGGTACAGCTGTGAGGCATGCCAGATATGGGAGTCATGGAAGCTTCCAGGGCTGCCAGCACACACATCCATGATAATGCCCTGCACATTGCACACGACCTGGCAATTGATGGAGGGGAATCCCTTGCGGTTTATGTAGCGTCTACCCTGCTCCCAGGTGGTGACTTGATTTGTATGTGCGTACAGTCTATCACACCCAGTACCTCCGGGTATTGTGCCACACGGTGGAAGTGGCGCATATTGCTAGCCAACTCCTCCTGAGATCTGGGGAAGTATATATGCTCATTGGCATGTGGTAACATGGCATCCAGAAACTGGTGTAGTACCCTGGATGCTGATGCCTGTGAGATGCCCATTATATCACCAGTTGGCCTTTGAAAGGTACCTGTGGCCAGTATTCGCAAGCTTACACATACCTTTGTGTCCACTGGGATGGGCTCCCCTCTGTTGTTTCTTGTTCTCAGGCGTGGCCGGCACAGCTCCACTATTTGTTGTAACGTGTCCCTATCCACCCTGTAACGCTCTACTATCTCCAGGTCTTGTAGCCCCTGGTAGGTTACCCTTGGTCTGAACACTCTCCTTCTCCTCTGAGGCCTACGGTAGTTGTCGGCACCCTCCTCCACAACACCGTCTGTATCTAACACATGCTGATGGATCACGGCCACGGCAGCACCCAACATGTACATTTTAAAAGTTCCCCGTGTGTTTACACCTATGGTGCGGCGTTTGGGAATACACAGCTGTGTGTTGTGTGCATTCACACTTTATACTGTTGTGCTGTACACCCGGTGATGTCATAGGGTGTGTCTGTGTGGCCGTATCTGGGGATTATCTTCCGTGTTTTACAGTTGGCACTGCAACGCTGTTGCCTTTGGTGTTGCATTACTCTTGCCTGCAATGGATTACCTTTCGACCTTCCCTTACTATTTCTGCATGTTGCACCTACTATTTCCTGGCATGCATCCTGCAGAGCCCTGTCATGTGTAGTTTCTGGGACATGGCATATCGTGCATTTTGTGTGCCACCGCCATTGTGCTGCCTGTCTGCTTAGCTCTGCTGTGTCAGGTCTTCACTCTTTGCAATCTGCTACCTCCCCTACTTTCTTTGCATTCATATGCCTCCCCTATCCCGTTTTGCAGGTTTCTGCATGCAGAGTTGTCAGCTGCTGCCGATTGGCCTTCTTGGGTTGATTAGTGTTGATTGCTCATTACTACTCCAATTACACTGCTTCCGCATTTCCTCATATTCTCAACATCACCTTCCTGTTTCCGATGTTATTTGCGGGGCGAGCGTCACATGACTGGGTTAAGGGAACGTAGTCATCCTCGTGCACATGCACCTCTGCGTGCATTGTGTGCTCTCAGCTCAACTATTTCCCCACACGCCGGTCCTACAGCTGTGATGTGCAATGTACAGCCCAGGTTTGCTGAGCTCCAATGTGCTTCCTCCTACAGTGGCACACCCCTCTGCAGGTGACTTGTATTCCCTCTGATCCACTCCTCGGTGTATTACCGCTGCGCCGTTTGGTACAGCCTTACGCCAGCAGGGGTTTTGCGATTCAGTATTATCTGCCTCATTTGCATGGCATTGACTACTAATTCATAGTTACCACGCCGAACACTGCCGCGAGTCCTTGGCAACCCTTGCACCGTGGTTGTGGCTTTCCATGCATACCATGGTGTATTGTGGCTGTGAAGTTGATGTGTATTACGCTGCTGTTTTATAACATTGTCATATTATTTCATTGTTTTGCACCTTCCGCAAACATGTCCTGGGGTTCTGCTGTGAGTTTCTGTGGACATACCATTTATGTTATTATTTACATGTTGTGCATGTTTTCTTTTGACATTCTCTGTGTATTTCGCCATTGGCATATGGCAACAGTGTGATACCTGATGCTGACAGCCTTCCGTTACTCCTATGTTATGTTTGGGAAAATGTAAACCATTTTTTTTGGTTTACATTGCCGTGGCCTTATCCTACGCCTCACGCCACTGGATCACTATATGCCTTCATTTGCATGGTGCAACACCGCACATGGGGTGTTTAGCATACCTACACCGGCGGCAGATCCGTGCGCCGGTAGTGCACGTGGGATTGGATCATACCTGAATCGCTCGGCGGCCATATTTGGCGTTGTAACGCCTACGCTATGCGTGTGCCTGGCGCAAGGTTCATGAATCCCGGGGACTATTTTTATTGTCCTTTTGTAGTGCCCACCACATTCTACTAGAATTTGCAGCTGCCCCCATATCTACCTAACGTATTCAGCATAAAATTTACTCACAGCATCCCTGCAAATGTTAATAGAAATATTAAAAATAAATACTGATTTCTCTTATGCCACACTATCCATTAAGGTATTTTAAGTTCACTTTACCCAAACCATGCAAATGAGAGGATTAACTATCACCTCTTTTTGCATTTGTATTTGAATTCTAGTGACCTGACTTTTGGAAGTCCCAATATGTTGCAGTGACTGCAGCATTTTTTCTGACCCCCCCTGCCATCACAGAAATGTTATTCTTCCTATTATCATTAATACTAGAATCTCCAATTAAGACCAGAATATAATATACGACTGCTTCTAAAAGATGTACTGTAGCCAGAGCAGGTCCTTTAATCCAAGTAACAGTGTACTTTCCCAAGCTTAATAGCTCAACTCCTCCCACAAATAGGGAAGGCAGCTCAGTGACGTCAATTACCACTAATCATATTGCTCTTGAATAATGCAGATCCCATGTATTCATTAACAATAAACTCATCTTAACTGCAGACATCCCATTACTCTTAACATGACTATACCCATCAGCATTTAGAGAGTTTAAATTCTGGAGGTAGAACGGTGGCATACATAAGCTGATATAGATTCCTAAGACTGCACAGTAAAATTCTTATTATATAACGACCCCCCCCCATTAATATTCCAAAACATGCACGCTGATTGGTCAGCATTCACGTTGTAAATCAAACTTATACTAATGGAAAAAGGTCCGGTCACCCGGACTTTTTCCATTAGTATAAGTCTTTTTTTACAGCAACGGAGAACGCAAGATCTCCGTTGCTTTTCAGACACTGTCTCGCTACATTAAAGGAGATTAACATAGCGAAACAGCTTTAAAAAAAGTAACAGTGATCTTCCTTTCTCCATTGCCTTTTTTAAAGCTGTCTCACTATGTTAAACTCCTTTAACATAGCAAGACACTTTGTAAAAAGCAACGGAGATCTTGCTTTCTCCTTTGCTTCCACCCACAGCTCTGATGTACTGTGTAAGCATACGCATGCACAGTACATCAGAACTGCCACAGAATACCAGACAGCTGGGGAAGGGCAGCAAGGAGGCATTATACAATGCCATTATTTAAGAAAAATAAGTATTTTTTTTTCTTAAATAATGTCATTGTATAATAGCAGTAACCCACTTCTCGGTGTGGGTAATACTGCATTTACCCACGGTTGTCTTTGTTTGGCCACTCAGGCTTCGCCCTCATGACCAAATCACACCAACCGTAGGTAAATCCAGCATTACCCACACCCAGGCATGGGTTATTGCTATATTATACCATGCCCCCCATTAGTATTCCAAAACGTGCACGTTGATTGGCCAGCGTGCACGTTGTAAATCGACTTATACTAATGGAAAAAGGTCCGGTCGCCCGGACTTTTTCCATTGGTATAAGTCTTTTTTAAAACACTGTCTCGCTATGTTAAAGGAGTTTAACATAGCGACACAGGTTTAAAAAAAGCAATGGAGATCTCTGATGCTTTTTTTAAAGCTGTCTCTCTATGTTAAACTCTTTTTACATAGCGACACAGTGTGTAAAAAGCAACGGAGATCTTGCTTTCTCCGTTGATTTTTTAAATTCTCGCTATGTTAAATGGGTTTAACATAGCGGGTAACTTTAAAATAAGCAACGGAGATTCTCTGTTGCTTTTTTTAAAGCTGTCTCGCTATGTTAAACCCATTTAACATAGCAAAACAGTAAAAAGCAACGGAGATCTTGCTTTCTCTGTTGCTTTTGCCCACAGCTCTGATGTACTGCATAGGCATACGCATGCACAGTACATCAGAACTGCCGCGGAACACCAGACAGTTGCAGAAGGGCAGCAAGGAGGCATTATACAATGCCATTATTTAAGAAAAGTAATTGTTTTTTTTTTCTTAAATAATGTCATTGTAATATAGCAATAACCCACTTCTGGGTGTGGGTAATGCTGGATTTACCCACGGTTGGCTTTGTTTGGTTCCTCGGGCTTTGCCCTCGGGACCAAACCATGCCAACCGTGGGTAAATCCAGCATTACCCAGGCGTGGGTTATTGCTATACTGTTTGATACACAGAGCTGGAATTATTAAGGAGTGTTTGCCAAAATTTAAGAAAATATGACATATTTCCATGTCCACATAAATAATGTAAACATTGATTGTTGGATTGTCATGCTGCAAGCACCATAAGCAAACACTGGATGTTAGTAAAACATGGCACTAAAATACTTTTGATAATGTAAAAATATTCTGAAGCCATTTATTTGGAAGAGTAGCTATGACTATTTACAATATTTTCATATTTGCATTAATATTATAAAATATAATCCGCAGTAGTTTCCTTCTCAAAACCAGGTGGTTTTAGTTAGCTACCAATGATCCATTTGAAAGACTGACACCTTTTCATACTAGTCTGTAAGCTAATTTCAGCTGAAGCACTGTTAATGTGTTAGCATTAAAAAAGCAGCCCAAGGGTGCTGTTAAGCCTCATGCCACATGTGGAACGTCTCTCCACCTGAGGAAGGTCTGCTGTTCCCCTGTAACTCTTACCCTAGAAGGTATTGTTGTGCTGAGACAATGAGCTACCTATGTTTTTATAAAATATAGTTTTTGTGCATGTATTTAATGTAAAATAGTTCTCACACCAAAAGTGTCATTCTCAGCAAGTCGAACGATAGAACAAAAAGAGGAAGAGCACCGTTGTTAATAATGATTTGTGAACTCTAATCGCAGTGCATAAGATGGAATACAAACTGAAAACTCCAAAGTCCTGCAAATCATCTCCAGTAACCCACTTTAAGCTGTGATGAAAAAGAGAGCTCTTTTAAATCAGATACAGATTTTAGCAGACCTGTTTCCCTGTTTCAAACCAAATAATTGTTCTCACAACGCTGCTAACCAGCAGTAAAAATAATAGTGCTCTAGTTGATTACATGATTGCATGCAAAAGCATGAAAATAACCCCCCCAAAAACAAAAATAAATACATTCATACATAAATAAATAAATAAGTACTGTTCAGTAGTCTTAGATGTTAAAGATAAACTAAAATGGTTTAAAGTGTTGGTAGCAAAATAATATGAATATAGCAAATGATGTGTTGCTACGGAAGGCTTGAACAGGAAAAGTAGAGTAATTGCAAGCTTGGCGAAAGCACAATATATTAGTATTTATAAGCTGAGTCAGAGCAGTGTGCTGCACTTGGCAGAAGGGGAAAAAAGAAATAAGATGAGAAATGTTCTATCAACTGTAGAAGTAAGCAAGTGAAAGGAGTAACTACTGAGAATAAAGCTGACAAAAGTGTTTGGAAATAATTCTTCCTCGGTTTGGTGACTCATGTGTCAAAGCGCTAAAATGGGCTGGCATGTTACCTCTTTCTGGAACCTGTGTAAATTTTAAGATTCATACAAGGGCTCTCTACAGAAACATCTTGAAGCTCCAATGATTGTATTAAATGGAAGCAAAAATCTGTAGCCTTGTAGGCAAACCCAAGTGTACTAGTACTTTTATTAGCCATGTTTAGCAGAAGGGGAAAGAGTATGAATTCTGGGCTTATGGGCTGGATGGTCTATATCTACGTTATCTGCTTACTATGGCTGCAGCATGTGAGCTGGAGTTGATTGCCAGAATAAATTAAATTCATGTGTCTGTGTCTGATGAAGTTGATCTCTTTGCTTGTGAACAAGTACTGATAATGCTAAAAGCCAGTCAATGTCCAGTATGTCTTGAACACATGTAGAAGAATGCCATTTCATATACTGTCTAAAGTACAGGCAGAACTAAACTCAATGTAAGGTCTTGGTGTGACTGAAAGTATAGCTGAACCAAGTGAATGGAGTATGCACATAGCCCAGGAATGCATGGCAGTGTCTGTGTCTGATATGTGCACACCAGAAAAGTTAAATAACAGAGTAATAAAAGAAAGGTTTATTCTACTAGTCTTAAAACACATTGCACCTAAGCTGACTTATGCCAAAGTGATCTCCACAATAAGTGCTTACAGTGAGTTTTAAGAAAGATAGCCAAAAGCTAACAACCTATATAACCACCAATTAGAAGATTTTGATTTAAGAGATTTGTATAACTTCAGGACCAAAAATATTTCAATGCAAGGTAAGCAATTTATTGAAATAGTATGAAGGTGGTGTTGTTCTCATAGATGATCACTAGAGTTTGGTCCTGATAAAGAAACACATCACATGAGATTGTGAGCAGTCTTCTGAACACATGTATTCAGGTCAGAAAATAAGTAAAAACAAATGCTGCTTTCAGAAGTCAGATATCCAATACCTTGATTGCAACATAAGTGCTAATTTAAAGAAACCAAAGAGAAGCAGAGTCAGAGCAATAGTAAAGCTAAGAAATCCAACCTGCTTATCCAACCTTTGCCAGGCTGCAGGCATGATAAACTTCTTGAGAAAATCCATAGCAGTTCTGTCTATAGTGCTATGTCTAAAGTTGAGGACAAGTGAGGGTTAAAATCCAAGAGAAAAGGCTTTTCTGCTTCTGTTTTTATAGCACACTGCTTGCTGCAACTGTAGCAAGCATCTCTTGCTGTAGTTACTAGCATATGCTGAGCTTCACAATAAAGTTGAATGCACTACCAAAATTCATTAATGAGTCTTTGATATCATTGTAGCCTCAAAAATGAATGCTGGTACTCCTGTTCCAACCCATCTGTACCTGACAGTCATGACCCATAACAATTTACAACCAAGGCAGCTACTGCCTATGCCCCATCCTGGTTATGGATGCAGAATATTATACTGTCAGAGTAAAACTATATGAACGTTATGTTTGGTGATTTACCAAGATAGAATCACTGTATCTTTTTCATAATATAATATTGAGACAAATATATAAAGGACATCCAGGACTCAAAAAGTGTCATAAAAGAACCATGATTTCTATGTGGTAACGTGACATGCCTATTTGCTTTGCGAAGCTAAACTGGGAGTATTCAGGAGCTATTCTAAGGTTAACCTTTTGTTAATTAGTGAGAACCTGGCAACATTTCAAGCCCCCATAAACTCTAAGAACACTTCTGCATATGCAGAACTGTTCACAGAACCCTGTACAAGCATGTTAATAGCTGCATAGAGGCAGCTGTACCCATTAGAAAGAAGTAGAAAACTAATTAAAAACTCAAGCCAACCCGGTGGAATCACAAAATCAATCAGATGTATAACAGGAGGAAGAAGATTAGGGCAAAAGTTAGGAGGTGCAGGATAAAAGCACTCTCATGAAACTAAACAAACAACTCAGAGGACAAATAAAGTCTGCTAAAGCCAAATTTGAGGTAAGTTTGGCCTCCCAGGCCAAGAACAACCACAAATCATTCTTAACTATGTCTGCAACCTCAAAGGCAATACACAATTGTATGCAGAGATCATTGTAAATGGAGCCACCTATACTGAGCCAGAAGATATAGCAAACTTTCTGGCTGAAAAATTCAGTCACAGCTTTACTCCTCTCTCCCCCTCAACCTTCCATCAGGAAATATCATCAAATATAACTCCCCTACTATCACTAGGGAGCAGGTCATTAATGCTCTCTCTAAGACCAAGAACACTGCATCAGTGGGCCCAAACAATATCCCAGGATGCCTTTTAAATAGCATGAAACATGACCAATCAGGGCCTCCGGAATTACTATTTAACTGTAGCCTCCAAACAGGCTTTGTGCCTCATGAATGGAGAAAGGCAATAGTCATCCCTCTGCACAAAGGTGGGCCATCTACAGACCTTGGAAACTACAGACCCATAAGTCTCACTAGTCTTGTATGTAAAGCCATAGAAAGAATTATCATGGAGGGGATCAATACAGATATAGCAAACCTCCAAACACTGGACCCAATCCAGTTTGGTTTCTTCAAGGGCAGATCATGCCTACTCAACCTGGTGGACTTCTTTGAGAAGGTCACCAAAACAATGGATGAGGGCAAATCATTCACACTGCCTATGTTGACCTGGCCAAGGCATTTGACACAATGCCCCACTTGGGCATTGTTAACAAACTCAAAAGGTTAAGTGCAAACCATATGTCACCCTGTGGATAGCCAACTGGCTCAGAGACAGGGCCCAGAAAGTTAGAACTGGGGAGTCCAGCTCTACAAAGAGGGCAGTCACAAGTGGAGTCCCTCAGGGATCAGTCCTTGGACCGTTCCTTTTTGGAATTTACTTCTCAGAAGTCAAGGCCAATGTGAGTGGTCTCTGGCAGACAAAATATGCAGATGATTGCAAATTAGGAGCTGCCATTGAATCTCATACTGACACAAATGTTCTCCAGGAGAGCTGACACAGACAAACAACTAGTGTCAGAGCCATGGATTAAAACTAAATGCCAAGAAATCCATAATAGTATCCTTTGGGAAGTCATCCATCCCTGGTAACTATCATATTGACAACACACCCCTTAGAGTTGACCCAGTAGTCAGGGACTTAGGGACACAGATAGTAATCTAGCCTTTGACCATCACATGTCTACAGTGGTGAGGAAATCATTCTGCATTGGCAACTTATAAACAAAGGTATGGCATCTAAGTTCAAGGAAGTCATTGTTCCACTGTATTTGACATTCATCAGACCTCTCATTGAGTACAATGTCCCCTTTGGTATGTACCTAACCAGGCATATCCAGCAACTGAAATGTCCACAGAGGTTCCTCACTAAAATAATACAGTGCATAAGTAATATGTCCTATGCTGATTGCCTCAAGGCCCTATCCCTGTATTCTGTCTCCTACATGCTTTTGAGGAGAGATCTATGCCTGGCATAGAGGGCATTGTCAGACCCCACTCTGATGGACCTCCTGCAGATCCACAAAACAAACAATGCCTGAATTACCTGTTCTAAAGACTTAAACCTTGCCTGTGATGTAAATAGGACCTGCTGGACAAATAGGTATGTATCCCAGAAACTACCCTGTCTATGGAACAGACTCTCCATCCATGTGAAGCAGAGATCCTCCCTAACCCAATTCAAATGCAACTTGGTTAATTGGATGGGGAACCGAAAATTCCTCCATGGTTTGGCACCTGTGTCTCTAATGCAAACAGGTAACCTGAAAATGTTCCCAGGCCCATGCATACGCTTATCAAGGGTATCAGAACTTGTCAGAGATTTGGGATGCATGGCTAGGCTTAAAAAGGCCCTTGTGGTCTTTAGCCTAGTAAACACCTATGAGCCTATGAACCTATGAAGTTTATGTCAAAATGTCAGTTTTGTATTATATCCATCCCAGAAAAGTGAACCATTAGTACTGATTCCTTTAATCCTAGGCAGAAAATAGCTGCTGATTTGTGTAAATCTAAAAGTAATAGCCATCTAGTAATAGTAGAATATAACTGATGAAAGGTACTGTTCAGAAAGAGTTCAGTTAGTTTCACACTTATAATTTCAACAGCCTGACTGTGACAGCATATCATAAAAAAAAAAAAAGATTTTTACTTTTGTACCCTCCTCTAAGTTTGACATTACAGATCATTTTACTGCTCTTAAATAATTTAGCGCTAACTTAAATTTTAGTTTAATGTAAAGTGAAACTGATAAAATGAATAACACCAAAGAATACATCAAAAGGAAGAGCAAATTTAACCATCCATCCTACCTTTATGACATTTGAAAGGTTTTCTGAGGATGATTTTAGAAAATAGAGAGCAGAAAAGAGATGACTCAATAACTTGCCATTATCTGAGACACGAATTTTAATGGAATTGGTATTATTAGAGTCATGAAACGTGTTAAAGGTGAGGGTGAGGGCATAATGGACTTGACTGATTATTCATTTAGAATGCTATCAATGTTACATAATGGATGATACATCTTATAAATGTGTATCATGTTATGAACTACATATATATATATATATATATATATATATATATATATATATATATATAAAATACTCTAATAGATGTTTTATTTGATGGGCTAATGCAACAGAATATTACTAAGGAGAGATTATGTTTCTTTGGGTTACTAAACTTTTGATCCCACATTTTTTGGTATCCCTAAGATATATTAGAACCCTTTAGACCCATGTATGACATCAATTGTTGTAGCAGAAAAGCCAGCAACTTAAACATGCGCACTTTATATAGATAAAAAATAAAAAAAACAATTTGCTGATATGAATTACAATTTAAAAGATTATTGCCTTGACACCATTATAAAACATCTACCTAATGCTGAATATAATAAGCATTTACATTTAGCTACAATTGACATTGTTAATCTTTTTGCAGTTATTTCACCCCAATTATAAATAAGTTACTTTTTTAACATGCTTTCATTGTGTAAATTCTTATCAAATGGAGAGATTATAAATTAATTGCCTAATTGGATGGAAGTAGTTTTACATTTTAAGTATTTTTCTTTTGACAATGAATTTTGTCATCAAGTTTCAGGAGTTGCAATGGGGGCAGTGTGTGCCCCCATTTATGCTTATATAGCACTGGTGGCCTGTGAAGGCAAATTCATTTTTAATTCTGATTTTATGGAATGCATTCATTTTTGCAATCAGTCTTTGGATGATATATTTATTTTATGGAAGAAGACTATAGAAAATTAATTGAATTTATAGTGTATATCTCTGAAACACATTTATATCACGTTATCAAAAGATGAAAATAGCGAACGCTATTTCATCAGCCCCAAAACATCTAAACATGAAAATATCGAACATTCAGAATAGCAAATTTTTTCCCATGGAAAAAATTTGCTGCTCCGAAACACATACACACAACACAAGCACATCAGAAAAACAGCAACCACATGCATACACTTAAATTCCTACATCTAATGCTACACTAAACTAAACATACACTGCTATCTACCCACTTACCTTAACCCAAACCCTAACCCAAAGGTCCGTCACTATCGCACACTCACCTAACTCATACCCTAACCTTAACTCACTTAAACCACCCCTAACCCTAAAGTCTGTCACTATCGTACACACGCCTAACCCGCGCCCTAACCCTAACTCACTTAACCCACCCCTAACCCTAACGTACAAACAATCGCACACTTACCTGAACCCAACCCGTAACTTTCCACCACAGCGCTAGGAATAGCAAAGCCACAGAAACGGCCAACCGAATTCTTTCCTGAGGAAAGAATTTGCTGTTCTGCAGCTTCACTATTCTTAGCATTCACTGAATAGTGTTTGATATCAGAACATTCAAAGTTTTAATACTTTGATGTTCTGATATAGACCCTCTGAAACTACTGCTTAAAAATATTAATATTTATCATAACAATAGTATTAAGTTTTTTAGATGCCTTAGTTACAAAAGATTCAGCTTTGCATACATTTTCTTCTAATATTTATGGGTAAAGTACTCTTTCAAATTTTTATTTATATTTTCATAATTGCCATTCCATCCATGAAAAAAAGAACATTGTAAAGTGACAAGTCATCTGATTATCTAAGGTTATATTGAATGAAAATAATTTTTTAGAGGAAGTGGACAGAGCCCTATTGATGTTTCTTGAGAGGGGTTATTCAGGCATGTTTCTGGACATTATGAAATCAGAAGAGTGTCAACAGAGACAGATAAAATTGTTGCCGATTATGTATAACCACAATTTCCAATTGGCAAAAACTGTGGATATTAATGGAGAGAATACATTCAAAGCTTTGGTTTTACTTTATTCTAAAGAAATACAGAATATTAAGAAAATAGTTAAAATAAATCTGAATTTTCTATTTATTCATGAAGTGAAACAAAAATTAGAAGAAGACTCCATTGTGGTATGCTGTAGGCCTAAAATATTAAAAACATGTTGTAGAAGAACAACAATACTAATTCTAAAAAAGGAGAGAATTGGAGAATGGCAGAATGTGTACAGTGTAAATTTTGTAAATACATAATGGATGGTCCATGCATATATGTTGCATGGTTTGGGAGGTCAGCTGGATGTCCAGTGCATTTCAGTTGTGAAACAAATGGAATTGTTTGCCTTTCATCTTGCCTTCTATGTAAATGTTTTTATGTCGTCAAGACTGAAAGACAACTAAAACAAAGGATTATGGAACATTATTATGATAAACATAAAAATGCATAAGTGCAATGGTTTTAAAAGATTTTTATTCTTTATCTTAGATAAAGTTGATAAGAATCCAAGGGACGGCTAATGGGAGAGTAGGTTTGAATGCCAGGAAGTAGTATGGCAACTTAGGGTAATTGTGATGAAGGTCCTAGGGCTAAATGACTACTGATCAGTCTCTAGTGTATTAATATTTAGGGCTGGGAAAATTATAAAGGTTTTAGGCAAAAATATTTTATAGGCTCATAGGTTCATAGGTAAGTAGTAGGCAAGCTGCCTTTCCAGGCCATTTTATGTCTAACCAGTTTCCCTTTTTGTGTTCAAAATAACATATCCTATTTTGTTATAGATTGGCCTTAACCATCCCATTGTTGATAATTATATATTACCCTTAATGAGAATAACTGGGATCATACCATCGATAAGCTGAGGTGACCCATGCATAGGCTAAAGCATTTAATACTGGCTGCTGTCCATTAGCAGTACAGGGGTCAGTCCTGGGGAAAATTTTCTGTTTCCTATCTACCAGTCTAATTTGTGTTTGAAAACTGACAGGGATAATAATGTGCTTCATCTTATGAATATAGTTTTTAACTTTAAGTTACATTTCATTGTAATTTACAACTCTGCATTTTATTTATATTTAGTAAGTGTATTGTAGTGTATTTATTTAGTTATTTTATTATGTCTGGTCTAACCTAACTGGTGAACTATATTAGACTTTTTTTCAAATCTGGTATATTTTTGAATGTGTATTTTATTATTTTTTACCATTGTGGATGATTTAGTACCTTTCATGGATCATATCAAATGCTCCACTGACTATTTACAGTTTATCTATCAATGTGACCCCAATTCTGTTCATGTTTTGGACATTAGCAATTGCCAAAAATGCTGTGGAAAGTAGGATCGACTCAACCATTTATAGGAAGGAAACTTATTCAAACAGTTATGTTCATTATGATAGCACCCTTTATGGCAAAAGATAAATTTAGTTAGGGGTCAGTTGATTAAACTGACTACACTTGTTTCTGATGATTCTGTTTTTGAGCAAGAAGTATAAACTTTGTGTGATTTATTTCTATGTCGAGGTTACCCACTACCTAAGTTAAAAGAATTGAGTGACTGGATAAAGTGCCCGAGGGATTTAAGGTATAAACCACTTCTATGTCAGGTAGTTGAGGTATTAACTAATGCAGTTACTATTAATAATATTTGTCTAGAGCACTGGAATATAATAAGGATGTACTTTCCCTAAAAAAGACAATTAGTTGTCACTGGACTACACTTTTTGGAGCATTTTATTTATTAAGTAAAGTGCGGTCAACCCCCAAATTTGTATACAAAAATAGCAGAAATCTAAAAATTATTTTCAAGATGAATCAATCTAGGTTGATAACTTCAACTAGGAATATGTGTGTATGATGGATTGTGAAGCTTACAACCAATGTATGTATATTCTCCATGGTACTAATGTTTCTATTCTTGTTTTTTTTAAGCTAGTCTCCCTTAGTGGCAGCTATGATTGTAACACTATGGGTATAGTATATATAGCCTTATGCTCTACTTATGGGAGAAATGGAGTGTCCTTTAAAGACTAGATTCTACCAACATGTCTATGTTATATGTAAAAAGAATATTTCAAATGCCTTATATAAACATTAGATTTAGTGTTATGACTTTAGGAAGTTATCCTTTACTGTTTTAGAAAAGGTTATTCACCCAGTTAGATGTGGCCACTCAGGGCTATTACTGGAACAAAAGGAACTATATTGGCAGATTCTTCTTAATGCTACTGTCATGCCTGGTATTATTGATATGATTTTAATTGGTTGTATATTGAAAAAGAAAGCTAACTCACTATAAATAGTTTAGGTTTTGATGTATCCATTTAAGATTTCCTGTTTTAATATGATACTTTCAGGATGATAGTTTTGATAAATTGTTTAGTTTATAATGATTTAATCGATTTGTATATTTTAATATATATATTTATGATGTACTTTTTTCTATTATGCTTTAACTATTTCATATGATGAATTGTTTTTTATTTAGGTAAATTAATTTATTTTTGATTGTGGCACTTTAATTAAATATTTGGTGTTTTTGGTGCTAAAAATATTTATTTAACTCATTCATTCCAATGGAGCTCAGGAAGTTTGCACTGTAAATTCCAATGAGCAGAGCCTAAGCCTTTTGACAGAATAAAATTATGTCCTCACATTTCAAACAAATGTCCATATCTCTGGAACCATATGGGTTATAAGAAATATAAATGGCAAACTCTTCAGCACAAACTATTTTATAGTGGTAGCATTCTTTAGGTTTTAGGTCTTAAGTTTTATAAGTCACAGTAAACACAGTAACTATTACATTTTTAATATTTTGTAAACAAATTAGAATATCTCAGCAACCACTCAAGTTACACACATACTGTCAACAGCATTTTATTCATCCAGCTGAGAGCTTTTATGTGAGGCTAAGGAGTTCTAGATTTCTATCTGTGTTACTTGGTTGTTGAGATATTTACAAAAATGTGAAAATTATAGCTATATAAATTAGTGTCATAAAACCAACAGTTATATATTTACCTGCACTAGACAGAGGTCAAATATTAATGCAGGTGAGTTTACCATTGTGTAAGCTTTAAGATGAAATCTTTTAAAACCTTGTACATAGCAATGTTGTGGAATTTTCGATGTAAATATGATCAAGCAAAATTTGATGCCTAGAGGCATCACTAGGAGTTAACTGCAGATGCACCTGGAGGCATCACTCTGATGTAATGAGTTAAGGATAAGGAAATTATGTCAGTTTTAACTCTGATGAAGTTCCTTTATTCATAAGAATGAACGTGCTTAGTTTATTAAAGTTGTCAGCTTCCACGGATTGGTGTTTTAATTGCTTTTATTGTCTTAGTCAAGTACTCTATTTGTGTTTTTGGTTTATTCATAGACAATTATAATAACATTCAGAATATTATATCAGCATAATTTAAAATCCTACACATTCAAAAAAAATGATTCAAATCCTTGAATGGATTATCATGACCAGACATTTCCTTTTGATTGCTACCCACACCTCTCAAATTTCTGTGATTTTGCTTCAAATGTTTGTCCTGTCCCTCATAACATTTTTGATTTTGGGGGAAATTAGTCATTATTACAGTCAGTCAGTAATGATACTCTAAAGTTTTAATCTTATTATTGCTCAAAAAATGCATATTGATGCAAGATTTGTTCTATTAACTTTTTAAATGATTTAGAGTAATATTCTAAAAGTGTTTCTAATTGTATCCCTCCATTATTTTTGACTTTGTCCATAATTCTTGACCAAATAAGTTGAGAGGTATGATGGTACCCCAAAACATTCAAATCTAATTTATTTCTATTGGTGATATTTCATCAAATCAGAAATAGAATACTGAGTATGTTGCTGCATTTGCTTGGTACAGTTTTTTTTTTTTTGTCTTTATCAGTGACCTTTTCCTTGGAGTGTGCTGGAAAATGAGTATATGTATTTATAGTCTCAGTAGCAATACAGGTTGCACATTCACATTTGGTGCAGAAGGCTGTGAGTTATTTTCCCATGCTGGATTCTTTGATTAAATTTTCCAGTACTGACAATGCTGCGGAGCACAAGGGGGTGGTGCTGTATTCTTGGGCATGCCATCCTTCAGATGAGACTTTAAACCGAGGCCCCCCTACATGATTTCATGATAGTTCAAGTGGATGTGAAAGATCCCTCAGCTCTTATCAAAAACAGTACGGGAAGTTCCACAATGCCCTGGTCAAAAACCCTAATCAGGATGAATAACACCTCAGGTCTATCCCTTGAAGAGAGGCCATTGGTCTAGTGAAACTTAGCCAGTGAACAAAATGTTTAAATAAGTAAATGAAATAATGATTGCCACTATATTTCTATTATGTCATTATACCTTTTTGCTCTGACTATTTTATGCAGCAGCATGATTAAGTGGATATGGTTATCTTATCTCAATGGACCTGGTTGCTATAAAGTGATCTTATTTTTTCCAAGAATACACTTCAAGCTCCTTTTATGTGAATCATGTTAAACACAAGAAAATCATTATTTTATCTTCTGTGTAAATAGAATGGCAGAGGTGTGTCACAGGCATTGTGCACAGCTTCTGGAACCTAGTTTTTGTTTTTACTTTTTGCTTGAATTACTCTGATTTATGTTCTCAGAGCAGCTCTTACCTCTGTAACAGTGCAAGTAAATGCCCGCCAAACAAACCAGTTAAAAAGTATGTTTTAAGGCTTTCAGTTTTTAGTACAAGTGCTGAGACACCTTCTCTCACATTCTTTTTGAGGTGTCAAAACTATCCTTGTAATTCAAAAGCTGTTAACTGACCATGCTTGCTTCTACATTAAAGAACTGTGTGTGTGTGTGTGTGTGTGTGTGTGTGTGTGTGTGTGTGTGTGTGTGTGCATGTGTGTGTGTGTGCATGTGTGTGTGTGTGTGCATGTGTGTGTGTGTGTGTGTGCATGTGTGTGTGTGTGTGTGTGTGTGTGTGTGTGTGTGTGTGTGTGTGTGTGTGTGTGTGTGTGTGTGTGTGTGTATGCACATATCTCTAAGCATCTGTGTTTGACAGTGTGCATAAATCCATGTGTGGGAAGGTCTGGGCTATTTCTTTAAAAAACAATAATATCAAGAGACCAATATATTTGTTACCACTGAAGATTCTCACCCTTAATTCATCATTTATTCTGGACAATACCTGCATCAGTGTTAAGTAGCATGACTTGTAAATTAATATAGAAGTATTTCCCACATCCCTGATATGCAGGTCTTAGATGCATCATACTACATCATTATGAAAGGAGCAGTACACTGAAATGTGTGCATGAATAAATGGTTTCAGAAAATGATTCTAACAGCATGTTGAGCAGTATTGAGTTTCACTTGAGTTCAGTATGATATAATTTTTAAGCTAGTCTAACATTATAAGCTGAGATGAGCTTGAATGCCAGCATTTTATTAAGTTTTATAAATATCTACTGTAAAATCAATCTTAATACTTCAGTTTATAAAAGGATGTTTAGTGGCATCTGTCGTCTTTCATTCAGTTTATCATTTATTGCTTGTGTCACTATCTGCAATATCAAAGCATTCTTAGTGGATATTAGATGTTCTGAAATATTATCTTCAAAAAGCAATACTCTGACTTTAGAAATATGTATGCAATTGGATTGTGGCATTCGTTATTTGTAATATAACATTTTATTTGTCTAATGTACGGTACTGCAAAAATGATTACCTGCTAGCATCTATCTGGGGGTTTGATTCTGTCTGTTTCCACTTGCATAGAGAATAACTACTCCTAACAAATCATTTTATTAGAGCTACATGCTTGATAAATACTTTAGATTGCGAAATAGTGCAATTTACCTGTATTTTCTGTACTGCAAATCACAACATTTCAAAAGATTTTTATTCCCCTCTTTTATTATAACCCCAAAGTCTTTTTTTAAGACATGCCAAACTGCAAAGAGGTCTTTTAAATTCTCCCAGTTTTAAAATAACTTCTTTTTAGTGTTTCTTACCACTTTCTATCTAGCGACTCATTTGCTTACACCAGAAATTGGATGCTTATGCCTAATATGATTGAGTAGTTAACAAAAAACTAAAATACTGATCTTTTGTTCTATAAAGTTCTTTATTTTTTGCCAAGATCCCTGATGTCCATCAAGCCTACATATACCCATTGGGGCTATTCACTACCCACACCAATGCTTGAAGATTTAAATGAGAGTGGGGATAAGTATTCTTACAGCACCGGATTTTTTTTTTCATTATGTCATATTCTTCTCTCCCTATGAAGATCATGAGACACAGAGCAATCCTTGAAAGGAATGGTCTTTTGGGAAGACTGCATACATTCTCACTTTGATGGGAATTGTGCAATACTTGTGTATCTACTTCCAGAATGAGGTCCAACCCTCCCAAGTGATGCATTTTTGCTAGGATAGTAGATTTTCCTATATGGCATATCTTTCAATATCAATGAATTAACAAATATAGAAAGAAAAAAAGAACATAATTGAAAGACAAGCTTTTGTAATAAAAAAACAAGCACATAAGAAATTTAAGAAAAGCTATAACTTCATTTACTCATGGCAGTATGCCAGTTCTGTCCTATTAATGATCACCAGGCAGCTAGACCTTATCAATACACTCACAGAGTGTAAGACACAGATATAATCCTGAAATGGATGCTAGTACATCACAGGACTTACATAGACACACACAAACATGCACTCACAAACACACACACGTGCGCACGCTTGCAAACATACAGACACATATACGCATACACACACACACACACACACACACACACACACACACACACACACACACACACACACACACACACACACACACACACACACACACATTAATTATAGGTTCATAGGTGTGTATAAGGCTAACAAGCACAAGGGCCTTTTTAAGCCTAGCCGTGCATCCCAAATATCTGACGAGCTCTGGTACCCTTTATAAGTATAAGCAAGAGCTTGAGAGATTAAACATTTGCAAGCAGGGGCCTAAGAGATGAATCATTTACAGGCTGCCTGTGACTATTAGAGACATGGGTATCAAACCAGGGATACATTTCCCATTTCCCATCCAACTGTCCAAGTTGTACTTTTATTGGGTTACTGATGAACTCTGCTTCACATGGAAGGGGAGCCTGTTACAGAGATGGGGTAGTCTCTGGGATACATACCTGTCCCACCAACAGGTCCTATTTATATTACAAGCAAGGTTCAACTCTTTAAAATTGGTAATTATGGTGTGTTTGTTTTCACAAAATATACACCTACAGACAATTTGGAGAAGTATCAGTTTATCTATGTAGTGTCTTTGAGATGATGAGAAAAAACAGAGCACCCAATGGGGACTTTGATATTCACTGGAAAATATTTGGGCTCTTCACAAAATGAAATGAATTGCAAAACTGTAGATCCAAGTGCTATACAATAGCAACACTCAACACTGACAACTGCATTCCTTTAATACCAAAATCTGGTAAAATATACCTATGGTAAATATGGAACTCTCTTTTTATTTAAGCTTATGCACAGCTAAATGTACAAAATAAATTATTTTTAAAACAGTGCATACTCTGGCATGTGTGAAATATGTCTGACAGTGTTCTTGCACACATACCTGCCCCTGACACTCCAGCCAGAGTTGTAGCTAGAAATTCATAGGAGTGATATTGAAGCACCCCCCTCCCCCTTAATGGTATAAGTCACAACTCTGGAATGTAATGCTATACTGTACCAGTGCCAAAAGGCTTAAGTCAAAAAAACATGTAGTGCTACACAACAGGTTTCGCCTGATAATGTCAGGCTTTTTTGTTTCAAGTAAACTAACTCTAAGGTCCCACCACACAGACTGACTTTTATTTATAGTGCTGCAGTGTCACAAGTATCTTTAAGAGAGCTAGCACATTGTACTTACAATGTAGTCCTTTTACAGGGCTCTGTAGGATACCTGGCACATTGCACTTATAACACAGTCCTTTTCTCTGTAGCACAGCTGGCACATTATACTTACAATGCAGTCCTTTTACAGGGCTCTGTAGGATAGCTGGAGCATTGTACTTACAATGCAGTTCTTTTACAGGGCTCTGTAGGATAGTTGGCACATTGTACTTACAATGCAATCCTTTTACAGGGCTCTGTAGGATAGCTGGCACATTGCCACATAGTACTTACAACACAGTCCTTTTATGGGGCTCTGTAGGATAGCTGGCACTTTGTATTTACAACACAGTTCTTTTCAGGCCTCTGTAGGATAGCTGGCATGTTGTACTTACAACATAATCCTTTTACAGGGCTCTGTAGGATAGCTGCCACATTGTACTTACAATGCGGTCCTTTTACAGGGCTCTGTAGGATAGCTGGCACATTGTATTTACAACACAGTCCTTTTAAAGGGCTCTGTAGGATAGCTGCCACATTGTACTTACAATGCAGTCCATATAGGACAGCTGGCATGTTGTACTTACAATGCAATCCTTTTACAGGGCTCTGTAGGATAGCTGGTGCATTGTACTCACAACACATTCCTTTTACAGGGTTCTGTAGGATAACCTGGCACATTGTACTTACAATGCAGTCCTTTTACAGGGTTCTGTAGGATAGCTGGTGCATTGTACTTACAATAGTCCTTTTTCAGGGCTCTGTAGGATACCTGGCACATTGTACTAATAACACAGTCCTTTTCTCTGTAGCACAGCTGGCACATTATACTTACAATGCAGTCCTTTTACAGGGCTCTGTAGGATAGCTGGAGCATTGTACTTACAATGCAGTTCTTTTACAGGGCTCTGTAGGATAGTTGGCACATTGTACATACAATGCAGTCTTTTTGCAGGGCTCTGTAGGATAACCTGGCACATTGTACTTACAATGTAGTCCTTTTACAGGGCTCTGTAGGATAGCTGGTGCATTGTACCTACAACGCATTCCTTTTACAGGGCTCTGTAGGATAACCTGGCACATTGTACTTACAACGCAGTCCTTTTACAGGGTTCTCTAGGATAGCTGGTGCATTGTACTTACAATGCTGTCCTTTTACAGAGCTGTGTAGGATAGCTGGTACATTGTACTTACAATGCAGACCTTTTGCATGGTTCTGTAGGGTAACCTGGCACATTGTACTTACAATGCAGTCCTTTTACAGGCTCTGTAGGATAGCTGGCACATTGTACTTACAATGCAGTCCTTTTACAAAGTTCTGCAGGATAGCTCGCACACTGTACTTACAATGCAGTACTTTTACAGGGCTCTGTAGGATAACATGGCACATTATACATACAATGCAGTCCTTTTACAGGGCTCTGTAGGATAGATGATGTACTGTACTTAAAACATTGTCCTTTTACAAGGTTCTGTAGGATAGCTGATGTATTATACTTAAAACGCTGTCCTTTTACAGGCTCTGTAGAATAGCTGCCACCTTGTACTTACAATGCAGTCATTTTACAGGGCTCCGTAGGATAGCTGGTACATTGTACTTACAATGCAATCCTTTTACATGGCTCTGTAGGATAGCTGGTACATTGTACTTACCATGCAGTCCTTTTACAGGGCACAGTAGGAGAGCTGGCACATTGTATTTACAACACAGTCCTTTTACACAGCTCTGTAGGATAGCTGGCATATTGTACTTACAACACAGTCCTTTTACAGGGCTTTGTAGGATAGCTGGAGCATTGTACTTTCAACACAGTCCTTTTACAGGACTCTGTAGGATAGCTGCCACATTGCGCTTACAATGCAGTCCTTTTATAGGGCTCTGTAGGATAGCTGCCACATTTTGCTTACAATGCAGTCCTTTTACAGGGCTCTGTAGCATGGCTGGCACATTGTACTTACAATGCAGTCCTTTTACACGGCTCTGTAGGATACCTGGCACATTATACTTACAATGCAGTCCTTTTACAGGGCTCTGTGGGATAGCTGGCACATTGTACTTACAAGGCAACTGCACATCGTACATTGTACTTGTCAAAGCAACAAGATTCTATAGTAGAGCTGGTGCATTGTCCTTACAACATAGTCCTTTTACAGAACTCTCTAGGATAGCTGGTAAATTGTAGTTAAAATGCAGTCCTTTTAGAAGGCTCTGTAGCATAGTTGGCAGAATTCCATTACAGTGCAGTGCAATGCTGTGACAAGCCTCTGTAGCACATCTTTAAACTCAGTCCTAGAAGTATATTAAAGCAAGTTTCAGTATATGACACTGATGAGTTTAAGTTACACATATTGGTGGCTAGCCCAGTAGGGGTCTATTCACACTAGTAGCATCTGTTCTCTGCATTAGGGTAAACTTCACTAGCACAAATAGTAACCTCATCCTACCAAAGCAATTGCAGCTATAATACCATAAAAAATCATGACACTTACAGAGGTTAAAAACCAGCAATTCAGAGCTAAAGTAAATGACAGCAACATACATTGAAATCTATAGTTAGATCACTGTTACACTTGCAAATGACATAGGTTCATAGGTTCATAGGTTCATACTAGGCTATCTGCCCTAGGGCATTTATAAGCCTAGCCAGAGTGGGTTTGGCTTTCAACACCCATTTTAAATTAATTTTGCTATGCCCTTTTTCGAGGTTAGTATACTGTGCCTCTGTCTAACAATGACACAGAAGTGATACCCGGGGTAAACCTACGATCTCCCATCCACTCATCAAGATTCCTCTTGAAGAGAGTCAATGAGGGACTCTGCCTAACCTGGACTGGGATTTTATTCCAGAGTGAAGGGAGCCTCTGGGTTATGAATCTGTCCCTCCAGCATGTCCTATTTATTTCAGTGCTGAGGTTTAAGTCTCTCGAGTGCGTAGCTCGATGGGATTTGGATTTTCTGAAGTGCAGCATGTCCATTAATTCCGGGTTGGACATGGCTTTATATGTCAGGCACATATCGCCTCTGAGCAGGCATTATGCCACTGAGTACAGCTGGAGTTTCTTTAACCGGGCAGCATATGGCATCTGTTTGAGCCCTTTGATCCTCTTGGTGAGGTACTTTTGGGGTCTTTCCAGTTGCTGCAGGTGTCTGGTAAGGTACATCCCAAAAGGGGCATTGTACTCAATTATGGGACTGATGAGGGATGAGTAAAGAGGCACGATGACCTACCCTGATCTAGATGTGAATCCCTTCATGATTAGGTGGGCTATATAAAATGTTTTTCTTACCACTTTGGCCACGTGGTTGTCAAATGAGAGATTGCTATCAACTTGGGTCCCCAGGTCCCTAATTACTTCTTCTATACTTAATGGATTACCACCTATGTGGTAATTTGTGGGCACTTGGTTTTTGCCAAAGGGGATGACTATACACTTTTTGGTGTTTAGCTTGAGGCCTTGGCTCTGGCACCAGTTGTCTGTTTCTATGAGGCCCTTTTGGAGGATGCTTGTGTCGGCTGGAGAGTCGATTATGGCGCCCAGTTTGCAGTCATCTGCGAACTTGGTCAGCCACAGTCCTACCATGTTGGCCTGTACCTCCGAGAAATATATACCGAACAAGAGAGGTCCCAGGACTGAGCCTTGTGGGACGCCACTTATAACTAACTGGTTTGGAGTCTGACATGGCTCCAGCAATTCTAACCATGTGGGTTCTGTCCTTGAGCCAGTTTTTAACCCATCTAGTGACATAGGGGTTTATATTTAAGCTGGAGAGCTTATCTATAATGCCCAAGTGGGGTATTGTATTGAAGGCTTTTGTGAGGTCCAGGTAGGCTGTGTGGACCACCTTCCCCTCGTCAATGGCCATGGTGACTGTTTCAAAGAAATCAACCAGGTTTAAGAGGCAGGATCTGCCCTTAACAAAGCCGAAATGGGTAGGATCCAGTGTCTGTAGGTCCCCAATATCTTTATTTATGAGGTCCATGATGATCCTTTCCATAGCTTTGCTGACCAAGCTAGTCAGGCTTATGGGGCAATAGTTTCCAGGATCCATTGAGGCACCACATTTGTGGAGAGGGACCACTGTTGCTGTATGCCATTCTTTGGGTACATATCCTGTAGTAAAGCTGAGATTGAACAGTAGTTTTATGTTTGGGTTTAGCTCTTATTGGAGTTCATGTAGGATGCAGCCCGGGACACTGTCTGGTCCTATTGATGCTGAGTTTTTTGCTTTGGAGAGGGCGGCTCTTACCTGAGCATCTGAGATGTCAGGGGGGCAGCACTCTGCTGGGATAGATATTTGCCCTTTTGGTGGGGTGGGGGGGAGTTTGCGCTGAACCTGTCAGCTAGGATGTTGGCAATGTCTGTGGGTTCGGTGTATTTTTTGTCATTTTGGACTAATTCTGAGTATATCTGGGAATTCCCACCCAGGTTCCTAACATAACTAAAGAAAGCCTTGTGATTATCCTTAGTGTCCTGTGCAATTTTTCTCTCGAAGCTGGCCTTAGACGATTTTATGAGTGCCCGTAGTTTCTTTCTAATACTGATCAGAGATGCCTTCCCTTTTTGGGATTTTGCTCTATCATGTAGTAGCTTCCTCCTTGTATTGTATAGTATGTTTATGGCTGGGGTCCACCAGACAGGACATCTGCTTTTGGAGGATTGGGTCTTGGTTTTATTTGGGATTGCATGATCCATGCATTCCTGAAGGTGTTCATAGAATGCGTTTATAAAGGATTCTGCGATCTGAGCCGTATTTTCCACAGGCCCAGGGGCTTTGAAGGATTCCACCTCGGTTTTGAGGAGTGTGAAATTTGCTTTAGAGAAGTTTTTCACTGTGGTTTTCTGGGCAGGGGGTGGGGTCGGGATGTGAATATCCAGTGAGATTAGTTTATGGTCTGATCTTACCAGTGAGGGATACACTTCTGGTCTGGAACATAGAGTCCCCATGTTGGTGATGATCAGGTCCAGTATGTTTTCCCCTCTTGTGGGAGTGGTAACAAGTTGTTCCATAGCATTTGATTTTATAAATTCTAGGAACCTTTGGGCTAGGGTGTTGGAGCTAGAATAATGCTCCCAGTCTATGTTTGGGTAGTTGAAGTCGCCCAATATAATGGTGTTTGGAGAGACCTTCATATTTTCCAGTGTTCTCAGGAAGGCCGAGTGGGGTTTCTGGGTTTGGGAGGGTGGTCTGTAGCAGGCTATAAACTGGAAGGCAGTTTTACCCACTGTTAGTTGTACATGGATAGTCTCTGATGCTTTGTGTTGTGCCACCAACCTGGAGGTGTGGGTATCTTTGATGAATATTGATACTCCCCCTCCTTTTGTGGTTCGGTCCAAGTTTTGGGGTTGAAAAGCATGGTATGCGGTATAACCTGGTAGTGCTGGGGTACTCTTGGGAGCCTTGAACCAGGTTTCTGTTACTGCACAGATATTAATGTTCTCCATGCTAAGGAGAGTTTTGAGTCCATGCATCTTGACTGGCGTTGAGTAGCATTACTCTTAGTTTCTTATCCCTTGTGATACCTATGGAGATGGGTTTGTCTTTTGAGCCTTGCCTAAAAAAGGCACTATGGGGGTAGCAAGAGCCTTTGCCAATATCCGAAAGCCCAGGGGTGACAGGTGCAAGCCATCCCTAGAGAAGCATCGTGGCTTGTCGAGCATGTCATCCCAGGCTGACAGGCATTGGATCCCCTTTGAATGACACCAGTACTTAAGCCAATTGGTGAAATTGATCATCTTGTCTTCATATTGTGGCATCATTCTTGGTGAGGGTAAGATGCTACTCAAGGTCAGGGTCATACCAGCCTGGGCTACATGTTCAGAGAGCTCCTCTATGTCTCTTTTCATGTAATCCAGGGAGGTACGTCTCAGGTCATTCACACCAGCATGGACAATGACTGAGTCATATTTGTACTTGCCTTGGAGTGACCTGAGTGCTTGTGTTATGTGGCAGATCCTAGCGCCCGACAGCAGCTCACCGTGACCTTCTCCTTGTTCAGCCTGCTGAGTGGGACGTCAGTGTGCCTGATGACAGAGTCACCTATTACAAGTGTATCAGGTGTGTTGTTTAGCCTTAAGGGCTGTGACTGTTTGGCACACTGGCTTTGTGAGCTACGTGTTGCACGTGTTTTGTTTTGGGGTAGCGGTTGCTTGGGTGTCTGCTTTGGAGGTCTCTGCTGCTTAGGCAGATCTTTATTTAGAGCCTCCGAGTATGTTTTTGTGTGATTATGTGTTTGGTTTGCTGTCGTGGTAGGTCTATGTGAGACTGGAATTGTAGTGAGTGTGGTTTCCTTCTCCTCCTGACTGGTTATGCCAGTACTGAGTTGAGAGAGCTTAGCCTCCAGTTTGGCTATATGGTTGCATCTCTCACATGTGTTGGAATTTGTTGGGAGGAGGAGAGGGTTGTCTGTGTACATGAGGCAGTTGTAACATTGCCTCAAGATTCCCAGATTCACCAGCTGGACTGGAGAGGAGATTGACAACTTACCTTTGGACATGCTAGAATAGTATTGGGAATTCCTTTATAATTGAAAAAAGGGCCAATGGGGAACAAGGTACTCAAGGGGAGTTTGTGAGGGTGTAGTGCTTTTAATTTTTTAGTGCTGACTTAGTAAGCAAGTGCCAGGTAACTTAAATGCAATGTGTTACAGGTAACTTAAATGAAAAAACAACAAACAGCAACTTTCTTTCAAGTGAAACAAGGAAATAAGTACAGTAAGCAATGCAGATATCACTAGGGATCCACAGAAGCGCTGAAAAGCCGCGTTTTAGGTGGAATTAGCATTTCAGGGAAATAACAAGCAAACAAACAACAAGCATACAAACAAAGCTAGATTCAGCAGGCCTGGATCTAGTCTATGCTACAGCAAACAAGGTGTACCAATTTCAGTAAGAAACAGTTCAAATATGCAGGCACTATAAGCCTTTAACCAGAAATTCCCAGCTCAGAAGGGCAGAGTCCAGCCTCTCCTCCCACAAGAGTGCAGACCATGAACCTTCTTAATGTAAAATAACTAGCCTGAAGCCCAAGTGCTTAAACCAGAACTAATACACTTTTAGAATAACAGACACTGAGCCCTCAATCAGCAGTTCCCAACTTAGAAGGATGTAAGCTACCTGTCCTGCCACCACAGTGCAGGCCACAAACCTTCCTAATGTAAAACAACTGGTCTGAAGTTCAAGTGCTTAATCCAAAAGACTTAGAATGATAGCTACACTTTAATCAAGTTACTACCAAGCAGTAGTAAATACAATTGAATACTTTAAAGAGTGCCTGGATTAGTGCTCAAGTTATACAAACAAAGCTAGATTCAGCAGGCCTGGATCTAGTCTATGCTACAGCAAACAAGGTGTACCAATTTCAGTAAGAAGCAGTTCAAATATGCAGGCACTATAAGTCTTTAACCAGAAATTCCCAGCTCAGAAGGGCAGAGTCCACCCTCTCCTCCCACAAGAGTGCAGACCATGAACCCTCTTAATGTAAAATAACTGTCCTGAAGCCCAAGTGCTTAAACCAGAATTAATACACTTTTAGAATAACAGACACTGAGCCCTCACTCAGCAGTTCCCAACTTAGAAGGATGTAAGCTACCTGTTCTGCCACTACAGTGCAGACCATAAACCTTCTTAATGTAAAACAACTGGTCTGAAGCCTAAGTGCTTAAACTAAAAGGCTTAGAATGAGTTACACCAAGCAGTAATAAATACAATTGAGTACTTTTAAGATGACGCAAAAGGAAAATAAAGTAGGAAGAAACACAAATACAGTAAAAGCAGATACATTTTTTTTAAGTGGAAAGAGAGAAAAGAGTTACAGAAACTAAGCTGACTGGCCTTCTCAAATGTTCTCCCTGTACTGGGTAGAATGTGGTAATGACACTAGACTGGGAGGAGGGTCCCAGATCAAATTTACACTAGGGGCGGGCAACTGCAAAGCCACCAACTATTAAAGCACTATACCAACAGGGAGGGAGGGTGGGAAACAAACTGCAGAAATGTTTCTCACAGCTAAAAAGCAGCAGTGAGCCTTTAAATGAAAGTTTTAAACAGCTAAAGGAGCCTCTAGAAAATAGAGTTTAACTGCAACAAGTTATCAGAAACAAACAACCCAACAGATGCTTAATAAAAGTTGACAATTTCCAGTTAATACCTCACACACAGTGAAACTAGCTAGAAAAATACACAGTACACAAAGTGCTATAAATAACAAAGAAATAAAGAACAAAATAAACAAAAAACAGGATACTTAATGTTATATATCATAGCTCCGAGTTTCCTCAGTGTCCTTCCTTCGATCAGCTCAGTGTGAAATGGCAGAACACTCACAACTGAACTTCTTAGGTAACAGAAAGTTGAAACCTGAGACAGCTTTTAAGAAAGGAACCTCAAAAGAACCAATGAGGTGCTTAGTCTAAGCTGTAGTCCAGGAGACCTCAGTCAGCCAATGACATCAAACAATTCTCTCTCACTGAAATGCCTGATGGCTTTGACTAAACTAAGATGTCCCTGAATATGTGCTCAGACACACAGCCTCCACAAACACTAGGCCCAAATACAAGCCTGAATGTGGAAATGCTACAAATATCCCCACTACTTAGAACAAATTGTACATGCTTTAAGTTTTACTATGGAAATATCCAGGTTAAGCTACATGGCATAGTATCCTAAACTAAACACATAAGGCAGCAGCACCTCAGTACTTACAACCATAATCATTCACTTATAATGCAGTTGTACTACACTGCCATTACAAGTACCCAGACAAGAGGCAAAAGGCAACTTCACAAAACTAGGCCATCTATCATGCTTATAGGATTCCTTTATACAAGTTTTAATGAAACACACCACTGATCTAAGTTAATCTTTTTTTTCTTATTCTATTCTTTTTAACCACCTAAACTGTTCACTTAAAGTGCCGTAAAATTAGACAAATTACAGCAATTTATGTCAGTATGTCCAGCAAAGTCACAAAAACAGATTCCAAGACTAACCACACATCTACCAAACCTGCAGGCAAAATTATCCAAGATGCCATCACTCCTGTGAATGTATTACAATGATGGTTATGCTCTGATATATGCCTATAAGAAAGATAACTTAATACAAGGATTATGATCGGGTCATCCAACATAATCTACTTATTATGTGTTTGAGACAAGGATACCAAGAAAATCACATCAGGAGTGAAACATCCTTTTAAATTTGTCTTGTTTGCATGTAGTGGAAATATATAGATTCCAAAGTCATAGGTTCATAGGTTGGTACTAGGCTATCAGCCCTAGGGCCTATACAAGCCTAGCCATATCAATTCAATGGATATTTCTTCCCACAATATTTACTTCCCTGGACCCCTGTCTACCAGGGTGACTGACATGATCCCCAGGGTGAATTTCCTATCTCCCATTCAATCGTCCAGGTTCCTTCTGAAGAGGGCTAAGGAGGTGCTCTGCTTGACATGTATGGGCAGTCTATTCCAGAGTATGGGGAGTCACTGGGTCAGGAATCTATCCCTCTAGCATGTTTTGTTCATTATGATGACAAGGTTTAGATCCCTGGAGTGTATGGCTCTGAGGGATTGGGATTTCTTTCAGTGGAGCATGTCCAACAGCTCACGGTTTGACATCACCTTGTATGTTAAGCAGAGATTGCCTCTGAGTAGACGATGTGCCACAGAGTATAGCTGGAGTTTTTTTAGATGGTCAGCATAGGGCATCTGCTTTAGGCCTGTGATTCTTTTAGTGAGGCATTTCTGCGGCCTTTCCAGCTGTTGCAGATGTCTTGTGAGGTACATATCAAATAGGGTGTTATACTCTATAATGGGTCTAATGAGGGATTTGTACAGTGGGACAATGACCTCCTTTTTTCTGGATGAAAAGCCCTTAGAGACAAGGTGTCCCACATAGAAGGATTTCCTGACTGTTGTGACAATGTGGTTATTGAAGGTGTGACCACTGTCCACCTTTGTCCCTAAGTCTCTCATCACACTTTCGGTGTTTAGTGTACTTCCACCTATGTGGTAATTCATGGTTACATGGTTTTTCCCAAAGGGGATAACTATACATTTCTTGGCATTAAGCTTGAGCCCATGACTCTGGCACCAAGCATCTGTTTGTAGAATATCCACATCATTTGGGGATTCAATAATGGCTCCCAGTTTGCAAGTCATCTGCAAACTTTGTTAGCCAGAGTCCCTTAGTGTTGGCCTGTACTTCAGAGAAGTATATGCCAAACAAAAGCGGTCCTAGGACTGAACCCTGAGGTACTCCACTTGTCTGGAGGTGGATTTGGAGTCGGCTACTTTTACAGTCTGAGTTATGTCAGTAAGCCAGTTGGCAACCCATCGAGTGACGTAGGGATTTATGCCCAGCTTAGTAAGTTTATCTATGATTCTAGAGTGGGGGATGGTGTTGAAGGCCTTGTCGAGGTCCAGAGAGGCTGAGTGGACCACCTTACCATCGTCCACAGCTCTGGAGACTGATTCAAAGAAGTCAATCAGGTTCAGGAGAAAAGATCGGCCCTTCACAAACCCAAACTGTGTGGGGTCCAGTGTTTGAAGGTTGCCAATGTCTTTGTTTATAAGTTCCATGATAATGCGTGCCATGAACTTGCAGATCAGGCTCATCAGACTGATGGGAGTGTAGTTCCCGGGATCCAAGGTGGAGCCCCCCTTGTGGAGTGGGATAATTGTAGCTGTGCGCCACTCAGTGGGGAGGAAGCCTGAGGTGAGGCTATGATTAAACATGACACTTAGGTGGGGTGCCAGTTCATTTTGTAGTTCATGTAGTACACAGCCCGGGATGTTATCTGGTCCCATGGATGCTGTATTCTTAGCTTTGGAGAGCGCGGTTTCTACCTGTGTGGCCGTGATTACCAGAATTTGGCAATCTTTTGGTATTGAGATGGGGCCTTTAGGGGATGAGAGGGGGGTGACTCAGTCTTGTACATATCCAGTTTACACCAAAAACACAGTCCATTTTTGTCAGCCAGTCCCTCCTTTTCTTCAATGAAACGCACGTACTTTTGTATCAGAATTATCACTTTTCTTCTTCTTTACCCACTTAATCCCACATGCTACTAATGTGAATGCCCTTCTATTTAATGTTATATATTCTCCCTCAATCAAATAACTTTTCTGTAATGTAGCTATCTTTTTACATGAATACAAAACTCTTTTCCCACAATTCATGAATAATCACTCCATTTTCTATATATGCCGTACTTTCTTAGAAAGTTTTGTACTTTGTACTACTTCCTCTTTGCTTCTTCTATTATGACTCTTCCTTACATTATCATTAACTCTGAAAAATAAAATTATGTTCTCCTTGGCCTCATCCCAGATCATACCATGTGGACATTTTCTCCATTTCAGTACTAGCACAATTCAATTGAGCATATTTCTACTTCTACCAACTCCACTATTTAAGACAGCAATCTTTCTGAACCATCTCTGTGTCTTCCTTAAAATTATGCTTGACTCTCTCCATTATTTCAGCAAACTCTTTTTTCCCATCCCCTATATGCCCTTTAACTAACTTGCAAATAATCTGTCCTGTAACTGCATACAAATTTTTTTCAATGTTCCAAGGAGATGACTCTTCTCCATATTCGCTGCTGACATTTAGTCTGTCCTCATCAAATAATGTGGTTATGCCACCATTTTGCTGTTTCGGAGACTATTTCAGCTTTCCAAACACCCATTAGAGAGTCTCTTTTGTATGCTTGTTGTCTTTCACCTCTCAAATGTATATTTTTCCCATCATTTTGGCTCACATGCCCTTTGCCCCAATAATCAAAATCAAACATCACTTTTTTAATTAAAAAAATGAGAAAGCTGGGTTTGACTTAATGGTTAAAGTCCTTGTTTCATAAACACAAAGTACAGGGATTGATTCTTATATCAGATTATTGGCCAGGGTTAAAAAAAATTATATCCACTTGGTACTTTATTTTATCAGTGTTTAATTATTTGCATACTGAGTGTTTCCTCCATACTGAATAAGTGGAGAACAACAGTCCCAAATGAAATTAGGAAAAACACAAATCATAAAACTGCAGTAGTGAATATCTATAAATTAATGGATTTAGCACCTGCTGTGAAAGGATATATCTGAGTCCCGATTCAAATTTGATTATGAAAGTTTCAATCAATAACAGCATATATATATATATATATATATATATATATATATATATATATATATATATGTGTGTGTGTGTGTGTGTGTGTGTGTGTGTGTGTGTGTGTTTTTACGTATGTGTACATGTATATCTTATACCTATATCTATATTTAAAATGCATATAAGCTGTCCACACAGCATCCCTTGACATTCCCAAAGCACTTGATAAAAAAAAAATGCAAATATAATAAACAAGTTAAAGGAGATTCAAACTGATCTGTAGGTGGTTAGGTGGATAGCCATCTGGTTTAGAGACAGGACACAGGGTGAGGGGTGATCTACATCTGGCTTACAATGGATCTGCAAACCCACACTTATGAATCTCCTACATTTTCATAAGTCAAAGAGTACCAGAAATACAAGGTCAAGGTATATGAATTTTGTTTGTGACTTAAACAAAACATGCTGGAGAGACAGGTATGTGTCCCAGAAACTGCCCCAACTATGGAACAGTCTTCCCATCCATGTGAAGCTGAGCTTGTCTATTTCCCAGTTTACAAGCAACCTAGACCAGTGGATGGGGAATAGGAAATTTACACTGGGCCTGGCACCCACGTCCTTTATGGACAGAGGTAGCTTATAAATGCCTGGCTCTCAATGTCCTATCTAGATACAGGACATCAAAATTATTTTGTGAAAAC